>NC_066396.1:71783968-72083968 GCF_013377495.2 Cygnus atratus
TAAACTCTGTCACTAACACATCATCTCTTTTCCCTCTCCTTTTTCATTCTGTCAGCACTCTTCTCCATTCTCTGGAATGCACCTACAGTGATCTTTTTATGCATCCCTCAAAGCTGTCTTGTTGCCTTCTAGTTTAATGTATAACTATATGGAGAATACTTGGTAAGCCATTTATATACCTTTAGTTTTCAGTCATTCGATCTGTCTTCTGACAATCCTGAATATTCATTTCAAGCATTGCTCATTAAATCAGGTGCTAATATCCAAAGCTGATGTTTCTTGCACAGATGTGTCTGTATTTAAACTGTTCTGGTTCAAGTTCTGCTACCACTGCAAAACCAAAGCATCTCTGTCAAGTTCAGGATAAGCTGTACCTTTATACCCTGCTTGATCTCTCCAAGTACACCATCCTCTTCCTGATTGGAGCCTTTTCATGCGTTTGGGATAAAAGTATGCATTTTACTGGGCCTGAGTTTGAGACTGTGTACCATGCCTCGTTACCCAACGTACTTAATTGGGTTTAGAGGTCTGTCTTGAAATGACATCCTTTCATTAGTACAAGCTTTTGACATGACATCCAGGTCATACCAGGATGCTATGTGTAGACCCTATTCAAGTTCATGAGAGAGATATTTTGGTGGATTCTCAGGGCTCTGCTTTGTTTCATTCAGAAAAGGAGAGGTCAAGTTTTCTGAGTGTGCAAAGGGCTTGTTGACTCTGTTACATCTTGGTTACAGAAGGTACAAGGCAGAGCCTACTGGCAGGTGGCCAGCTTCTCAGCCCCATTTTATCTCAAACCATAAGCTGTGCAGCTGGATAGCTGCCTAGCTAGGCACTTGCAGAGGACTTGGGTAACTATGTCTACTCCAGAGAACCATAAGACTAGGTGCACATAAGCCCAGGAGGAACATTAGGTCTGAGATCTGGGACTTCCAATGCTTGTTTCTTTAAGCTGTTTTTTGCATGTCTTTTTTAGCCCATTTTTCAGAATTGCCATATGTGTCAGATGAAAAGCAGATCCTAAGGCAAGATACATAAGGACATATGCATATCACAAATGATATCAGTTTTAACATCTGTTTTATAAATATTACTATAAGTAGAAAAGAAAAGAAGTTGCAAACTAGTCCTAAAGTTGATGTTGTATTGCAGGTGCATGACTCAGGAATCAGATTAGATAATCAAATCTCATTGCATTGGTGGAGAAAATCAATACTCTAGAAGGAAAAACAAAACAAACAAACAAACAAAAACAAAGAAAAACGCCACTATTTAATTTTATGATGAATTTCTAAATGATATTTCCAATTTCTTCAAGCTTTTTGAGTGCTGGTGGGGAAGGCGTTTGACATCAACAGTGAGTAATAGTTCCAGTTACTGACCTGTGATATCAAACAAGGTGAATATTGAAACTGAGTCATGAGAAGATGTGGTCTCAGGCAGTGTGATATATGAGCAGATACACACTCACAGTTTTACTTTCACATGCCCACCCCATTTTAACAATGACTTGCACACTGACTCCACCAAGGCCTTTCTTATTTCAAATTACTGATATATCTGGGTATTGTGGAAAAGCAAGTACACAGATTACTGGAATTTCAAAATATAAAGCAAAATATTTACTAGGAGAATATGGTATCTTGTTTTCATGACAGCTGTGAAATATGTGGAGGTCTTAATTTCAAGGCAAGCTGTTTCTAGGGCCAATACAAAGAAGTAATTCACCCAAATCAAGGAAGAGTACAGCACCACTTAGGAAGGCTTAACAGGGGAATGAGCTACTACTAACACAGTATAGAGCCTAAACTACTTAGCAGCTTAAAGGGAGGTTTTTCCATTAAAAAAATGACAGGTCTTCCTGTCTTTCTGCATATCAGATTGCATGATGTATACCCCAAAAGTTAAAATTAAGAGAGAAATTAATTCATTCTACCTACATTCACATAGTTTCTTCTTCTTTTTTTTTTTTTTTTTTGTCTTATTGTCATATCTGTTCTCAGTTTTTCCTCACTGTTCTTAAGAAAGTTTCAGAGGTTTTGGCTTTTTCCATTGTTGAGAGAATAGGTTATAGGTGGAATATAGGCCATTGGAAAATGCCTCTTTCTTTTTGGTAGGGTGAATATATTCTTCAAACTTTAGAATGACCTTTGAAAATAGTACATGGTGTTCTACCAAAAATCATAGACAACAATTCATGGTACAATATACATGTATGGTTATAAGGAATACTGGACTGGTTTCGAGATCACAGGTGATAATGAGGACCAGGACTGAGCATTTCCAGCTACTCGAAAATAATGTTTCTTATAAAGTATAACTGACATATGATGGTGAATCAGACAATGTAGCAAGTTGCAAAGGTGGACGCCAGTGATTTCCAGCAACATGAGCCCAGTGATGGTGGTTTAGACGAGCTGGGGACTGACTTCGTAAGTTTTTCATTTTTTTCCCCCTACGCCCTCAGCTCAGGGCACATTGTGCTAAATGCCAGCTCAAATCATACTGTAGCGAGTGCTGTGCAGGCACATACTAAGAGAGAGATTGCAATATAGATAAGGCTGAAAGTGAATTAAAAGGCACTGGGGGTCTTAAAACTGAGGCAGGAATGTAGTTCAGATCTTATGACATCTCTTTCAATATTGTTGCTGGAGTTTGAAGAATCCAAAAGTGCATGTGGACTACTGTTTCTTCAGATGATATTATTGAAGAAATTTATAATGTTGTCATTTTAGCATGGGGAAAGTGAGGCACAAGGAAGGGATAACTCAGGGTCATCCAGGAAAGAAACAGCAGAGAGCTGTTCGGTTAGTATGCGGTTATCCATTGTTTAGTTTAGACTAGCCCAGTCCTCAGCTCTTAACCATGTAAGCTGTCTTTACTTACACAACACTTATGGCTGAATGGAGAAAGGGTTTGAGAAAGTTCATTAAATTGAGTTGTTAAGGCTTAGGAGGACATGACGTATTGAGTCTCATTCAAATTGTATCCTGCAACACTACAGTAAGCTACTTCCCTGCTACTTGACAATGAGACAGGGTTTCAGATATTTGGGATTTTTTTCTATGTTTTGTTTCCAGAGAAAGAATTCAGCAGTACAGTGTCATTGTAGGATGCTTCTTCCTCCAAACCCGGCAATGCAAGAGACAGAAAGCACTCAGCTGCGCTAAAAGCAAATATATATATATATTTTAGCATATTTATTAGCATATTTCTACGCATTTTGAAAACCAATGTTTCAGAGGCATAGCATCTTTTCTGTTTTGCCTGCCAGTGATCTAGCAATGCTTTGTACTTGGGTAGAATCAGCAGGGTATTGTGGTGCTGTGGTTAGTTATGCTTAGGTTATTGTGTACTTTCTTTGGACCGCTGCAGTCTTTATCATATGCCTTTAAGTTTCAAAAAAACAGATGAAAAAGGTACTGAGCTGAGGAATCTTTCTCTTTCTTCATCTGTATGTGTGATTCTGTTTGTGTATTTAACATATATATTAAACAAACAACCTTCCCCACAAAGAGGTAGAAAAAAATATAGCAATAGGATCTCACCAGCTGCTGATGTTGTTAAAGGGATAACAAGCTGTACTCACTTCAGCTGAGAGCAGCATTGGGCCATGAATCCTTTCAAATGATCAGTTCTTTCTAACACGACTGTCAGAAAAAAGAGAGCAAAAGTTTTAAAGGAAAAATTAACTTGCACTTACCCTTTGAAAATACTCTGCATTATACTGATTGAAATTTATTAAGAGAATTGTTTGCCAGCACTATTTGTCTTTCTTTTGTCAGCTGTGGCATAAATATTTAATTTAATTTATGTTCCAAATTAAAAAATGTCTCTCTAAAGGTTGAGCAGTACCTGCCCACCATGAAAAAAATGATGCTTATATATTGCTATGCCATTCGCTGTGAAACATCTTTATATGAAAGCTGACTGCTCCCTTATAGCCTGAAATTTAACCATTTTTTAGATGGGCTAAAGGAGGAATTCTGTGGAGTTGAAAAACACCTGAAAAATGGAATAGATGCTTATTATAGGGATTTTTCTATTCTTCAGGCAAGGACGCTTTTTGTGTTTTTAACATAATATTTATCTAGGTTTAGTATATGGCCTCAAAAAATGGTCAGAAGTGAGACATTTTTCAATCAATACTTGAGGGTTATTTAGCCTATTTGTATCCTTTAATTTATCCTATTATTTATCCTTCTATCCTTGATAGAAAATCACTAATGCTGAGGACTTCATCAGTAGTTCATTTGGCCAGGTGTATTAAGGTACCTGAGACAAAACTAATGCTGAAATCTCCTATTGCATCTGCTATTTATTTCATTTTTAAGGACTAAATTCTGAAATTCAAAGCCAGTATAATTGCAACTCCTGTCTACATACAGGTCTTTTTTTTTTCCATAAGTACAGATTTCCTAAGTATCTTCTATCGACATTAACAATGAGATCATATTTTTCATTCGTAATGAGCACTCCTTGTGACAGACAGCATTGAGCCTGAGGACCCAGGAGAGTGAAGATTCTATTGCCCAGACAGTGAGGAGACTGCAGTAATGGTTTTACTGCAAAAGCCTTGCCATTTTTGTAAGTTACACATTAGAATGAAATCACCAAGTTAGATACCTATGAGTTTTGTGAGTGAACATGCACATCTGACCACAGCAAGTGGTATATTTGGCCACACTATTTTGTATCCTGATGGTTACAACTAAAGTGTCTTTGGAAAGACCACCCACTAGAAATAAATAATAGCTGGTCTGACCTGAGATCCAAGTTTTTCCTCTGACCTTACTGCATTTCTAAACAGAAAAAAAAATGTTTTCAAAGTTGATACCCCAGAGGGCTGTGCTGCCATTCGGAGGGACCTCGGAGGGACCAGGCTGGAGGGTTTGGCCAAGAAGTACCTCATGAAGTTCAACAAGGGCAAGTGCAGGGTCCTGCACCTAGGGAGGAATAACCCCAAACACCAGTATGGGCTGGGGGGTGTCCTGCTGGAGAGCAGCTCTGCAGAGAGGGTCCTGGGAGTCCTGGTGGACAGCAGGCTGACTGCGAGTCAGCAATGTGCCTTGTGGCCAAGAAGGCCAATGGTATCCTGGTCTGCATTCGGAAGAATGTCGCCAGCAGATCCAGGGAGGTGATCTTCCCTCTCTACTCAGCCCTGCTGAGGCCACACTTGGAGTATTGTGTCCAGTTCTGGGCTCCCCAGTACAGGAGGGGCATAGAGCTATGGGAGAGAGTTCAGAGGAGGGTTACAAAGATGATGAGAGGACTGGAGCATCTGTTGTACCAGGACAGGCTGAGAGAGCTGGGCCTGTTTAGCCTGGTAAAGAGAAGAATGAGGGGAGACCTCATCAATGTGTATAAATATATGAGGGGAGGGTGTTGAGAGGATGGAGCTGGTCTCTTTTCAGTTGTGCCCAGTGACAGGATGAAAGGCAATGGGCAAAAACTGAAGCACAGAAAATTCTGTCTGAATATGAGGGGGCACGTTTTTACTGTGAGGGTAACAGAGCACTGGAACAGGTTGCCCAGAGAGGTTGTAGAGTCTCCTCTGCAGATATTCAAAACCCACCCGGATGCCATCCTCCACAATGTGCTGTAGGTGATCCTGCTCGGCAGGGGCGTTGGACTAGATGATCTTCAGAGGTCCCTTCCAGCCTCAGCTGTTTGTGATTCTGTGATTCTGTGACAATAAATACAGTACAAAAATTCTGCTGGGTTGTAATTGTTTGAAAGTGTCCAAGAATCACTGTCTCGCAACAATTTTATTTTTTTTAATTTATTTATTTATGAATCAAATAGATTTAAAAAAATGTTATTTGCACAAGTAACACTTATTAGTAGCTTTTGTTGCTACCTTCCTGCCTTAATATGCTGTTCAGGAATTCTTACTTGAGGCTAAAGCAAAGTAGTTCTGCTATTTGTATGGAAAAGGCCTCACAAAGGAATTGTTTGTACCCAGAGGAATTAATTAACTGACAGTGCCCCATCAATATACAATAATATACAATAATCTTCATACAATAATTTCAGAGTGTATAATGCACACAGAGTAATACAAAACAAATTTGAGGATGTTTCAGACAATAAATTCCCTCAGCTAGATCAGTACTAATGCTTATTTTCAATTTAAATTTAGTTTAGCTGAAGGGCTTTATAGTCTGAAAAGTCCTAACATTTAATTTAATTTTTTTTTTAATTACCTTGTGCATATTTTAACATCAATTAAATTGTCATGTGGTGGCTAGGGGTACTAGTTGTTTTGTACAGGAAACTCATGATAAAGTTAAAATTGTAACACTTTGTCTCAGTGAAGACTTTCCTCTTTTGTGTGTGTGTGCTGCAGGTTTGTTGCTGCATAGCTGTTATATCCCTCAAATTATGATTTAAATTAAGTAGGACCTACAGAAACAACATGGTTTTACCTTTACATTAGGATTAAGACATTTTAAGACTGAGAGTTTATTTCAAGTGTTATATGTGCTCGCTTTTTTGCCTACAAGTGAGACAGGAAAATTGAAAGAATGAAATAGGGATGGCAAAATTACCATCAAAGAAACTTATATTAGCTTCCTTATGCAAATAGTATGGCATTAAAATGGTTGGAAGAGAAGGCTCCCCCTGATATTTTTGAGGTTAATATTACCAAAGACTTGAAATGTAGATATATTTCTTCCTATGTATGGCAGTGGACTAGAGACTAATCTGTGTGCAAAATCATCGTATATTTTTAACACTCATGGAACTTGGTTGGAAATAATCACAGAATCACAGAATCACAGAATCGTCTAGGTTGGAAGAGACCTCCAAGATCACCTAGTCCAACCTCTTACCTTACACTAACAAGTCCTCCACTAAACCGTATCACTAAGTTCAACATCTAAATGGCTCTTAAAGACCTCCAGGGATGGTGACTCAACCACTTCCCTGGGTAGCCTAACAATGCCTAACAACCCTTTCAGTAAAGAAGTTCTTCCTAATATCCAACCTAAACCTCCCCTGGCACAACTTTAGCCCATTCCCCCTCATCCTGTCACCAGGCACGTGGGAGAACAGACCAACCCCCACCTCTCTACAGCCTCCTTTAAGGTACCTGTAGAGAGCGATGAGGTCGCCCCTGAGCCTCCTCTTCTCCAGGCTGAACAATCCCAGCTCCCTCAGCCGCTCCTCATAAGACTTGTTCTCCAGACCCCTCACCAGCTTTGTCGCCCTTCTCTGGACTCTCTCGAGCACCTCGACGTCCTTCTTGTAGCAACAGGCCCAAAACTGAACACAGTACTCGAGGTGCGGCCTCACCAGAGCCGAGTACAGTGGGACAATCACTTCCCTAGCCCTGCTGGCCATGCTGCTTCTTATACAAGCCAGGATGCTGTTGGCCTTCTTGGCCACCAGAGCACACTGCTGGCTCATATTCAGCCAACTATCAACCAGTATTCCCAGGTCCTTCTCGGCCAGGCAGATTTCCAACCACTCATCTCCCAGCCTGTAGCGCTGCTTGGGGTTGTTATGCCCCATGTGCAGGACCTGGCACTTGGCCTTGTTGAACTGCATACAGTTGGCCTCAGCCCATCGGTCCAGCCTATCCAGATCCTCCTGCAGAGCCTTCCTACCCTTGGGCAGATCAACACATGCACCTGACTTGGTGTCATCTGTAAACTTACTGAGGGTGCACTCGATCCCCTCATCCAGATCATCGATAAAGATATTAAAGAGGACTGGCCCCAGCACTGAGCCCTGGGGGACTCCACTAGTGATCGGCCTCCAACTGGATTTGGCTCCATTCACCACAACTCTTTGGGCCCGGCCATCCAGCCAGTTTTTAACCCAACGAAGCGTACGCCAGTCCAAGCCACGAGCAGACAGTTTCTCGAGGAGAATGCTGTGGGAAACGGTGTCAAAAGCCTTACTGAAGTCAAGGTAGACCACATCCACAGCCTTCCCCTCATCCACAAAGCGCGTCACTTGGTCATAGAAGGAGATCAGGTTAGTCAAGCAGGACCTGCCCTTCATAAACCCATGCTGACTGGGCCTGATCGCCTGCTTGCCCTGCAAGTGCCGCGTGATGACATTCAAGATAATCTGCTCCATGAGCTTCCCTGGCACTGAGGTCAAACTAACAGGCCTATAGCTCCCCGGGTCTACCTCCAGCCCTTCTTGTAGATGGGTGTCACATTTGCTAGCCGCCAGTCGACTGGGACCTCTCCTGATAGCCAGGACTGCCGATAAATGATGGAAAGCGGCTTGGCCAGCTCCTCCGCCAGTTCGCTCAGTACCCTTGGGTGGATCCCATCCAGCCCCATCGACTTGCTTACATCCAAGTGCTGTAGCAGGTCGCCAACCATTTCCTCATGGATAGTGAGGGCCACATCCTGTTCCCCATCCCCTTCCACCAGCTCAGGGCACTGGGTATCCAGAGAACAACTGGTCTTGCTGCTAAAGACTGAGGCAAAGAAGGCATTAAGCACCTCAGCTTTTTCCTCATCTTTTGTAACTAAGTTTCCCCCCGCATCCAGTAAAGGATGGAGATTCTCCTTAGTCCTCCTTTTTGTGTTGATGTATTTGTAAAAACTTTTTTTGTTGTCTTTAACAGCAGTAGCCAGATTTAGCTCCAGATGAGCTTTGGCCTTTCTAATTTTGTCCCTGCACAGCCTCGCAACAGCCTTATAGTCCTCGTGAGTGGCCCGCCCTCTTTTCCAAAGATTATAAACCCTCTTTTTTCTCCTAAGCTCGAGCCACAACTCTCTGTTCAGCCAGGCCGGTCTTCTTCCGTGCCGGCTCGTCTTTGGGCACATGGGTACATACCGCTCCTGAGCCATTAAGATTTCCTTCTTGAAGAGTGCCCAGCCTTCCTGGACTCCTCTGCCCTTCAGAACCACCTCCCAAGGGACTCTGCCAACCAGTGTCCTGAACAGTTTAAAGTCAGCCTTCTGGAAGTCCAAGACAACAGTTTTACCGGTCCCCTTCCTGGCTTCGCCAAGAATAGAGAATTCTACCATTTCGTGATCACTGCCCAAGACAGCTCCCGACCACCACATCTCCCACCAGTCCGTCACTGTGAACTATAATGTGCAGCATCTTCTAAATCTGCATTAATCCTGACAGCACTGAACGATCTTGCTTACAGCTATGCTGTTTTTAGAATATTTGCTGGCTGATGACTTCTTGCTGAAATCCCACTGAATGCAGAACTATTCAAGTGTCTAATAATATAGATGATATTATATTCTATACCCTTACATTACTTTAGATAATCATAAATCTTGTCAGCTCATTCTTCTAAGGTCTTAACCACACAGGTAAAATTACAAATTTCCCTAGTGACACGACTGACTGGATTTGCGCTGTAGGACCAATTTGTTTCACAACAAACAGCAGAAAAATATCTAGTTGTAGGAAATAAATGATTGGAGTGTATGACAGTTAAGACTGAGTCCAACTCTGACAAGTTACAGGTATAACTGCTTAGTAGCAGAAGATTTAATTTAAGGTCTTTGTGTGTCTGCAGTGGAGAAAAGTTTTTTTTGAGAAGTGCTCCTAGTAACTGCAGTGAAGCAGAAGGAAGATTATCTGTCTTGTGTAGGAAAGTATTTGTGGCTGCAGCATAGACGTCCTTTGCTTATTTCAGCCTACAAAGCGGTGCTTATTTCTTGTACCTTGTCATTTTTAGATTTTTTTTTTTCTTTGGTTCCCTGCATACTACCACTCTGTGGGCCCAGCCACCCAGCCAGTTTTTAACCCAGCAAAGAGTGCACCTGTGCAAGCCATGGGCAGCCAGCTTCTCCAGGAGAGTACTGTGGGAGACCGTGCCAAAGGCTTTGCTGAAGTCTAGGTAGACTATGTCAACAGCCTTTCCCTCACCCACCAGGCAAGTCACCTGGTCAAAGAAGGAGATGAAGTTGGTCAGGCAGGACTTGTCTTTCATGAATCCATGCTGGCTGGGCCTGATCCCCTGGGTGTCTTGAATATATGATGTATTAAAATAAATACACACTTCTGCTTTGAGGATGACTCTGCTTAATAAATTAAACTGGTTTCATCAATTGGTTTCATCAAAAATGGTTTCATCCTGATGTCTTATTACAAATTACTTTCATGTCTCTCCACTTCTCCACTGTGATTCTTTTCTCTTCCCTACATATGGCACATCCTTTATGTCTGAACACATTTTCACAAAAAAAGACTGCAATGAGTCTTTGGAATTCTTTTTTTTTTTTTTTTTTTTTTTTTTTCCCCTCTTGTTTCTGTAGATTAGTGGTTTGTTTTGGTATGGTTTTAGTTTTGACTTCATTTCCCGGTTTCTGTTGGCAACTGTACTGACTTTTGTCTCCCAATTCCTACTTCCTTCCTGTGTCCAAATAATATTTGAACTTATGGAACAACATCAGATTTAACAGAGGGGTAAATGTCTCCAGAATAATGAAGTTCCAGAACAGCTGTTTTCACAAAAGGCTTAGGTAGAACTGAAAAGCTTTGTAAGTGATCCCATCAAGGTCTCCACATGAAGGAAGATGTGCTGTGGGAACCCAAGCATTGTTAAACACTTAAGAATATTTCTTGATAAATGTCCCAGCTGAAGATAAAACATATGTGACAGCAGGCTTCTTTTACCTTAATCTACTTTATAAAATGCACATTGCTGCTGCAGTAAAGGTCATGATTAAAATGTGCCTCCCACACTTAGAGGGCTGTAGTTGAATTTCATGATGGAAAGCTTTGCCTTCTACCTAGATCAGGGCTATTATAATAAACTGTTATAATACAGTTGGATAAACACAAACTGAATTGTCAACCTGTACTCTCATCTTGTGGCTTTTTTCCCAGACATCATAGTGCCATTTCACTGCACCGAGAAATGTGGATGCAAGTGTCTAGGCCTAGTATTTTATTTTATTTTCTGTGAACAGTCCTGATAGAGGGCAAAGGGCAAGATAATTATGCTTGCATTGCTGTCAGAGAGCAAAATAATTATGTTTGCATTGCTTTGTGTTTCTGAGAAGAAAAAGCTGCATTTTATACTGTTTGGGATTTTCCTTCAAGGCTGGCAGCAATCTGTTCCTTCAGGAGTGTTTGGGGCAAGGTGCATTGAGTTTACATGATACAAGAGGCAAGCAAAGTCAAGTCACTGAAGCTCTTTTCCCCCTGTGCATTGATATTTCTGCTGATTGAGTCTAAGGTGTAGCTATTGTTCATTCAGTTATAATGCAATTAATTGTTAAGGTACATGATGGGTCACAGGCAGGTAGTATTTATTAGAAGACAGCATGTACTATATAAGCATTAGAAAGTCCATACAGGCAGATTCAGAGACAATATTGATGTTTAGGAAACTTGCAAATTGTTTTCTGTGGAAGCAACAGTACTAGTGATTGAGGATTAGTTATTACATGATTTAGGGATGTGTAAGATAAATCTATTCAAATTAGGTGAATGGCCAAATAAATTTATATGTTGGAACACATATCCTCTGCCAGTAGAATAATGCCAGTTTACATTGGCTTATGATCTGGCTTTAAAAAAGTTAGAATGTATGTATGGGATCCACTATAATCTCTAAGCTGATGTGCATGTATACTTTAAACTTACCATGAATAACTTTAGTTTCCTATTCCAGAGAGGTAGACACAGTGTAGATAACCACAGAATCATAGAATCATAGAATATCCTGAGTTGGAAGGGACCCATAAGGATCATCAAGTCCAACTCCTGGCACCGCACAGGTCTGCCCAAAAGTTTAGACCATGTGACCAAGTGCACAGTCCAATCGCTTTTTAAATTCAGACAGGCTTGGTGCAGTGACTACTTCCCTGGGGAGCCTGTTCCAGTGTGCAACCACCCTCTCGGTGAAGAACCTCTTCCTGATGTCCAGCCTAAACTTCCCCTGCCTCAGCTTCACACCGTTCCCGTGGGTCCCGTCACTGGTGATAACAGAGAATAGGTCATCTGCCTCTCCACTCCCTCTCGCGAGGAATTTGTAGACTGCGATGAGGTTCCCCCTCAGCCTCCTCTTCTCCAGGCTGAACAGGCCCAGTGACCTCAGCCGCTCCTCATATGTCTTCCCCTCCAGGCCCTTCACCATCTTTGTCGCCCTCCTCTGGACGCTCTCCAACAGTTTAATGTCCTTTTTGTACTGTGGTGCCCAGAACTGCACACAGTACTCGAGGTGAGGCCGCACCAGCGCAGAGTAGAGCGGGACAATCACTTCCCTCGACTGACTAGCAATGCCGTGCTTGATGCACCCCAGGATACGGTTGGCCCTCCTGGCTGCCAGGGCACACTGCTGGCTCATATTCAACTTGCTGTCAACCACAACCCCCAGATCCCTCTCTGCAGGGCTGCTCCCCAGCGTCTCATCGCCCAGTCTGTACGTATAGCCAGGGTTTCCCCATCCCAGGTGCAGGACCCGGCACTTGCTTTTGTTAAACTTCATGTGGTTGGTGATCGCCCAGCTCTCCAATCTGGTCAGATCTCTCTGCAAGGCCTTTCCACCCTCATCCGAGTCCACAACTCCTCCAAGTTTGGTGTCGTCGGCAAATTTGCTCAGAACACCTTCTAGTCCTACATCCAAATCATTTATAAAAACATTGAAGAGGACTGGCCCTAAAATGGAGCCTTGAGGGACCCCACTAGTGACCATCTGCCAGCCAGATGTGGCCCCATTTACCACAACCCTTTGAGCCCTGCCTGTCAGCCAATTGCTCACTCATCGTATGATGGTTTTGTTTAGCTTTATGCTGGACATTTTGTCCAGTAGGATCCTATGGGAAACCGTGTCAAAAGCTTTGCTGAAGTCCAAAAAGATCACATCAGCTGGTTTCCCTTGATCGACTAGATGGGTGATCTTATCATAAAAGGAAATCAAATTTGTTAGGCAGGACCTACCCCTCATGAACCCATGTTGGCTGGGACCAATGACTGCATTGTCCCCCAGATGCGCTTCAATAACTTCAAGGATCATCCTCTCCATAATTTTACCAGGCACTGCCGTGAGACTGACAGGCCTGTAATCGCTAGGGTCTTCTTTCTTACCCTTCTTGAAAATTGGCACAACATTTGCCAGCTTCCAGTCCAATGGGACCTCTCCAGATGTCCAAGACTGTTGAAAAATAATTGAGAGAGGTCCCGTGATGATGCCTGCCAGCTCTTTAAGCACCCTGGGATGAATCCCATCCGGACCCTTGGACTTGTATGGATCCAGGTGGAGCAGCAAATCCCGCACACATTCAGGGTCGGTTGGGAGTTTGTCATTCCCACCGTCATGGTCCTCCAGCTCAGGGTACGCTGGGTCCCGAAGCCCATCATCAGTGTTGAAGACAGAGGCGAAGAAGGCATTAAACGTCTCTGCTTTGCCTATGTCATTGTCTGTGAGGAGACCCTCCCCATCTAGTAGCGGACCTATGATTTCTTTGGTTCTCCTTTTTCTGTTCACATATCTAAAAAAACTTTTTTATTGTCTCCCACAGACATGGCCAGCTTCAACTCTAGCTGGGCTCTGGCCACACGAATTTTCTTCCTCCTGAATTTGACCCTCCTTCCAGCAGCCGTACACTTTCTTTTTTCGCCTTAGCTCCAGTAGAAGATCCCTGGTCAGCCAGGCCGGCCTTCTGCCTCACTTGCCTGACTTCCGATATTTTGGAATCGCCTGATCTTGAGCTTTTAGGAGGCAGTGCTTAAAGATGGACCAGCACTGATGGACACCAATGCCTTCAAAAGCAGTTTCCCAGGGGGCCT
This sequence comes from Cygnus atratus, assembly GCF_013377495.2. Lineage (NCBI taxonomy): Eukaryota > Metazoa > Chordata > Aves > Anseriformes > Anatidae > Cygnus > Cygnus atratus. Next base: position 71,797,700 of record NC_066396.1, read on the forward strand.
TGCTGACTAATTCCCTGAGCAGCCTGAAGTCTGCTTTCCCCACATCCAGGGCTGAAGTTTTGGTGGCAGTTTTCCTTCTGTCACCATAAATTCTAAACTCAACCACTTCATGGTCACTATGACCGAGACGGCCGCCAATTGCCACGTCTCCCACAAGACCCTCTCTGTTCTCCAGCAACAGATCTAGGAGGGCGCCTTTCCTAGTTGGCTCACTTAGCACCTGCACCAAGAAGTTATCATTTAGGTGCTTTATGAACCTCCTGGACTTGCTCGTGTTGGCCGTGTGGTGATCCCAGTTGACGTCTGGCAAGTTAAAATCCCCCATTAGGACGAGGGGAGTCGATCTCGAGGCATCTCTTAGTTCTGCAAAGAATAATTCATCAGCGTTGTCGTCCTGGCCAGGTGGTCTGTAATAGACTCCCACAACGACATCCCCTTTATTTGTTCGTCCCTTAATCCTTACTCAGAGGCTCTCAGCTTTGCCATCGCCAACTTGAAGTTCCACACAGTCCAGCCCATTCTTCACATACATCGCCACCCCACCACCTTGCCTATCCTGCCTGTCCCTCCTGAAGAGCCTGTAACCATCTATTGCAACACACCAGCCACAGGACTCATCCCACCAGGTTTCGCTTATGTCGATGATGTCATAGCTGTGGGACTGGGCCAAAACTTCCAGCTCATCCATTTTATTCCTCTTACTGCGTGCGTTTGTATAGAAGCACTTCAAATGTGCCTCCCTACACACAGTACCTTGTGTATCCGACTGAAGGGCCTTACTAGGACACAGTCCCTCTGATTCTAGCACACCATCCCTTAGCTCATCACCGGCATGCCTGGTTCTATCCCCTTCCCCGTTCGACTCTAGTTTAAAGCCCTATCTATCAGCCCAGCCAACTCCTGAGCAAAAATCCTCACCCCTCTCTGAGAGAGGCACATCCCATCTGCTTCCAGCAGGCCCAGGGTCATGTAGACCTTCCCGTGATCGAAAAACCCAAAATTCTGCGGGTTGCACCAGTCCCGAAGCCACGTGTTAATGTGACGAGTCTGCTTGTCAGCTTCGATCCCTCCTATCGGAAGGACAGAGGCAAACACAACCTGTGCCCCTGATCCTTTAAATAGTCGCCCCAAAGCCCTAAAGTCCCTTTTGATCGCTCTCGGACTTCTCGTTGCTACCTCGTCATTACGAGCCTGAAAGACCAGTAGCTGGTAGTAGTTGGTGGGCCGTACCAGGTGCTTGACTTTCCTAGTGAAGTCTCTCACCCAAGCCCCAGGGAGGCAACAGACATGCCCAGTTGGCATACTGGGCCCTCTGTCCCTTTCTAAAGGGAGTCCCCCATGACAATAACCCTTCTTTCTTTTTTGACAGCAAATGTAGCAATGTGGGGGGTAGGTTGCCTTGCCTTAGGCACCCTCTCCAACTGGGACAGACTTTTGTCTACATCGTTGTTCTGACTGTCATGTTCTAGACCCTCATACCTGTTATATAAGGGTAGATCGGAAGGTGAGGTGGTCAGGGACAGGGCTCGCCTACCACCCCAAACAGGAACCTGCCTCCATTCCCCTCCTTGGCCTAGGTCTCCTCCTACTGCCTGGCAGGATGAGGGAACTTTTGTCTTCTGTGTAGCAGGAGACACCTGTGCTGTGGCAGGCTCATGAGTCTGTCTCAGAGAGGGTAGAGTACACCTCCACCAGTCAATTTCCCCCTCTGACTCCCTGATGCTCCCGAGCCTGCTCACCTCCTTCCGAAGCTCTGCTACCTGGCTGAGCAGCTCTTCAACCTGGGCACACCTCCCACAGCCATACCCCTTGCTGATGCTGTCGGATACCAACAGAAGACTCAGGCACACACTGCAGCCCAAGACCTGGATGGCGGTGTGTTTCCCTGAGACCTCCCTCTGAGCAGCCACATCAGTGACTGTGGCTGGAGAGGCCGCAAGAGATGCAGAGGCCATGTTTTTCTGCCTGGTTGATACCATGGCCAGGCTCTTCACAAGCAGGTTACAAGTACCGATGGGAAAGACCGCTGCAAAAGAGTGGTGAGGGGCCCTCCCTGCCTGCTCTGCCTGAGCAAACTGCCATGCAAACTGCCGTGCCACGCCCTTCTGATGCACCACAGCCTGTGCCCATCCTGGTCGCCGCGCTCCTGGTCGCCGCGCTCTCTAGGGGCTGCCTTTGAAAGGCCAGGGAGGGGGGCCTACTGGCTCCACCTACGCCTCGTCAGCCTCCCTCGCGAGGGCTGTCAGGTCCTGGTGGCTCCCTCGGCTGCTTTGAGTGGCCTCGATGCCGAAAAAAAGTCCTGCCCACCTCAATTCCCCGCTCCACGGCAGAACACATCTGCCCTGGAGCCAATCACCTCGGCAAGTAACATCTGAAAAAACAAAGAAGGAACACGTGTCTTGGTCAGGATATTGGGGATGTTAGGGTGAAAAGCAATACTGGGTCTGTACATGAGGGCTAGTAAGGACCCAGCCAGCTCAGCTGTGGCCTTGCTATTCAGTCTTGGGCAGCATACCAGTGAAAGAGGAATAAAAACATGGCGTGTCTCCCAGGTCCAATGAGGGAATAAATGCACAACAGCATCCCATACTGTCTCAGGTAACATGGTACTGGGGATGGATGACAGCAACTGTACTGTAACTGATTCCATATCCATTATTTTTTCCTTTCATTTACACTTTCCAAGGGATATATCCTTGCCATTACCATCAGTCTAACCAGTAGTGAAATTTTTTCATCAGAGCGTATGTTGAGTTACCCATACAGTCCTGTTGATTATCATTAATGGCAGCTCTGCATATTGTGCAGCCAAGATTATTTGCTACTTGGTAGCTTTCATCATGGCATATTTTTTAAAAATATGCTTAAATAAATAGTTGTTAATGAAACAGTTGTACAATGATCACTGTCCAGTGTTTATTACTGTAAGTTATAAAGCTTAAAAAATATATATATATAAATCTGGACAGTGACAGTAGGTGCAGGGAAATATATTACTTTTAGGAATGTGTAACAGATCACATTTCTGTAAAATGGATTGTTATAACATCTAAGTAATACTCCCAGAAGAGCTTTTCACCATACTGGTCAAAAAACTCCAATATTTAAAAAAGAAAAAAAAATGAGACAAAGTAAATTTCGATAATGTTCTGTACCTTTGAATGGATCCAAACACAAATTAACAGAATTATATTCCTTCTATTTTTCCCCTTGCAAACTAAGCATGCAGAAGTCCCTGTGTGGGACACTTGTAAAGCACCTGTACCATGCTGAATCCAAGTGATGTGTCTGGTATACAGTTCATGCTCAGCTTTATAATGGCCAGGAAAAGCAAGGCACAGAAGCAGGTGCTTATCTTTATTACCATTAGGGTGCCATTAACCTGAGGAGAGACCTCAGGAAAAGAGATTCTTACAGATGTTATCACCCACTCCCAGCTTTCCCCATGTTCCAGTGCAGTCTTTTCACTGTTGCCCTGACATATAGGTCTACAACATCATCCACCACCCAAATAATTTTGGCTGAACACAGAGTGGGCACTGCCTTGCTCAGTGGTCTCTTGCAGCCATCAGAAGCCAGCAGGGAGATTCTGGATTTCTGAGATTTCTGGAATTCTGGAGATTCTGGATTTCTGAGAGACACACAGAGATGGTAATCCTTTCTCGTAACCTTGCCAGTACTTCATCTAGCTGAGGATGTCCAGCAGAACATCCCAGGTGTTTATTCAAGGGACACACATCAGCCATTTTCTAACTGTGTACTGGAGTAAGTGCACATCAACTTCCCCTCCACCTTTCTCTCCTGCTTTCTATGGAAGGGAAATCAGGTGTAGGACAGAAGAGAAATTTGACAAGTGCCCAAGTAGTTCCAGCAGAAATAACTTAGGAGTAGAGCCCAAGGATTACAACAAAATCTACTGCCAGACAACTGTGCACCCACCCAAAGTTCAATCAAATTTCAGCCCATATTTGTCACAATGTTATCTCAAAAATGCCCTCCCCCAAAACAGAAGAAATGGTAAATCATTTAAAATATTTTCTTGGTAGTGTGCGGAGGTATGACAGCATTTTAAGGCTGAACTCCAAGAAAATGCAAACATGAGTCTTGTTTTTTTTTTCTTTTTGTTCATTTGGTTGGTTGGTTGGTAAAATTGTTGGCTCCTTGAGACAGGAGACAACTTGAAAATGCTGATATTTTAAAAAAATTTTCCCACAAGAACCTAAAAGTGTGAATGGCTGTACCAGCTTAGACCACAAGCCCATCTGCTTTGTTTCTGCTTTGTTGGGCTCCCAGTGACAGTGGCAAAAAGCAAATATTTAGGAAGGACAGTAGTAATAGATCTCATTCATGATACATCAACCCTGCTTCTAACATGCAGACACAAGGGGACTTCCTGAGCTGGAAGATGAATTGTCTTTCAATGCTGGCAAAGGACCTATGCTTTCCTGGAAATGTAGTTTATGTAAACAGGATTCATCACACATCAGCCTGCTGAGGAGATCCAAACCATGACAGGTGTTGGGGCTCTCTCTGTAACTGATGGAGTTACCATGTTGGGGCTCTCTCTGTAACTGATGGAGTACCAGTAAATGGGTACCCCAAAGGCATATCTATTCCTAAGGTTCCTATCTTAACTCTATAGCTTGGCTGCTCACTTTTCAGTGTAGATCTAAGTGCATAAGAGATGTCCTGGCAGTGAAGATGAAGGAAATTCAACCTTGACAGTCATGAAGAGATATCTGGGAAATGTGGACATATTTATGTAAACTTGTGTTCATTCTGATACTGTTGAGATACTGTTGTGTTACCCTTTCCCAGACTTATTTCTTTTCTCAACTACCATGGTAGTTGGCTTATGGAGGAGTTTGAAGTTCTGCCCTATTCTTGGGGTACCTTCTGCCGGTGGTAAATTGTTATGCTTTGCCAACAGCCACCAAAATTGAAAGGAAGTATTCAGACTTCTCCTCTGCATGCAAGAAACTGTTATGAAAAAGGTTCTGAGCTGCCAACTGTAAAAAAGTGACTAGCCATTAAATAAACAAATAAATAAATAAATAAATAAAAATCAAACTTCTGTGTATTTGGATATTTTCCTGCTGGGTTTCTCCATTACTAAAAAATAAAATAAAATAAAATAAAATAAAATAAAATAAAATAAAATAAAATAAAATAGGAAAAATGCAGTGACTGGAAGCTATCTATTTTCAAAAAAAATAATAATAATTAAAAAAATATGTAAACTATGGAGTCTCCTGAGCACTGTACAGATGATGAGCATTGAATAAAACATGATCAGAACCTCCCAGATGGTTACAATTTCATAAGAAAATGCTCTTTGCACCAGGACCCAAAACAATACACGAGTTATAAAATGAAATTTAAAGGATAAGAGCAAAACCAAGTCCACGCATTTTGGTTCTTTCTTTCCCCCCTCATACTTCAATGACATGCATGCTTTTTTATGGTCTCTGAAGAAGGCTAGATCTCTCCAGCAAGTGATTCTAAACAAGCACCATTTCTGAGGTGATTAGGTCTCTCAGAGTCATAAGAGTGGAAAGTTTTTATAAAAACAGGCATTTGTTAAAGGGTTCTAAACATATATTTCTATTTCAGGAACAAGTCTGACACCATACCTATGAAACATTTACTTTTACATCAAATGCAAGTAAATAAGTGCAGTAAGTAACAGCACAAATCAAGTAACAATACTGTGGACAACAAATGCAGTTCGTTTTTGTTAAAGTAAATGCAGAGTGCACTTATTCTGTCTTGTTTGGATCAGAATGTCTGTATAAACTGGGAAATACTCTAAAACACTTGTGCTTTAATTTCTTTTCTAGTTAATGCCCTGCAACATTTACCTAAATATTCCCTATTCTAAAAATCATAAGTCCCTAAAAATAGAAGAAAAATTTAATGAAAACTGACTGTTTCTATTTTTCAGACATATTAACTTAGCATATGCTTGTTATTTTAAACATTCTTGGAAATTTTTTTAATTCTTAAAATTCACTAATTTTAATTTCTGAATTTTCTGAAAATTTCTGACCCTGTAAATTTCACAAAATTGAAAAAAAAACTGCAAGAAGGAATAGTAACAATAGGAAACTGAGTGAGAGAGACTAGTCACAGCCATTTATTCCATCACATGTGATGTCAGAAAGAACTTTAAAAGTGGAAGGCAAAATTTAAATATTTTTAGATTCTGCTGGAAAGTAACTATTTTTGAAAAAATAAATCTTTTTTTTTGTTTGTTTGTTCAGTTTTTAAATAGGTTTATTTTTAATGGATTTTTTTTTCCATTCAAACTTCCAGCCAGATCTACTAATTATCTAGAACGAAATTACCCAGTTTATGTGCCACGGGGGCTTGTGAAGATTCAGGTGTCCTCGTGAATAGGATGGATATTGATGCTCTTTTGTGTGGAAAGCCCTATAAAAATCAGCTGAGCATAGTGAGACATATTATCAAGGAGACACATTCATGAGGATAACAAGGAGGTTAATAAATAAATAAACAAATAAATATAATTTAAAAAAAAAAGTAATAATAATTTTAAGACCTGTAATTACAGTAAAAAATAACAATAATAATAATAATAACTACAGTAGGAGTAGCTGTAGACTGAAAATATCCAGTGCACATGAAATAGTTGAGTTCTAAAAGCAGAGGCATAAGCACTGTAACTTGGAATAAAAACCTAGAGGGAGGATGAAATAACATATCTGTAGATAATACAAATGGGGTGTTTTCAGCTGAGACCGTCAATGCAGCATTGAGATTGCTTTTGTTCAGTCATCCAATGTTTTAATCATGAGAATACCATCCCTTTAGCTGAGATTTTATTTTAATCTGTTCTGCAAAATATCTATGTTTTGCTGTTGTTTCTGTCTACGCTTCCCACATCACTAAAGGGCAATGGTTACCCAAAGAAGACGGGGACATAGATGGGCTGCTGAAAACACTGAAGAAATCAGCTCAGCCATTTCACCCACTTCTCTGCTCCTCCATCCCCTGATCTCCCAGGCATTTCCACAGCCGCTTATGCCTGGATCATCATAGTACTCCCCCAGCTCTATTCAACTGCAACTTAATTTTTACTAAGCTGGGGAGCATGGCCTGACAGTGTAAAGCCACAAACAGATTTGGGAAGTTTTCTAAGCAGCTAATAGATGTGGGTTTTTGTTGTTGTTGTTGCTGCTGTTTCGTTTTGTTGTTGTTTTGTTTTGTTTTGTTGTTTTTTCTTCACAAAAAGAAAGAGGTGTAGGGGGCATCCTGCTTAAGAGGACAAAAAAAAAAAAACAAAAAAAAAAAACCTTCTCTGCCACAAATTCTGTAGCTAGCATACACATTATATACAACCAAAAACTTTAATACATGGTATAAAGCATTGACAAGTATATTGTTGCTGTACAATACCCCTCAACAAGTCCATGAAATCTGAATCACAATGCACGGTCTTGTACTGTAATAACCTCCCAGCAAGGACTGGAGGGAGTCAGGTCCTCTTTCCCAATAATGTCTAGAATAGGCTACATCTATCTCAACACAGCCTATCTATCATTAATATAATTTCCCAAAGTTCCCAGTCATATTTTAGTCATATTTCTGGCCTACTCGAGAGCAAGCACATTGTATATAACAACTGAAGTGCTACACTATGAAAAACCCTGAGGTGATAAATACAAATCTCTTCCTCACACATGGGGTTCTGCCAGATCAAGATCACCAAATAGTTTCCTGTAGAAACTTCCTTCAAATTCCTGTCCTGCATTTGGTCTGAATTGGACTTCAGGTTCACAGAAAATATGGTCTTAAGCTGGCTGCCACACCATAGGAACTCACAAGGGAGGTGAGCGGTGTGGAATGTGATCACCAGGAGAAAACACAGTAAGCTGTGGTTGCCACCAGGAAACAGAGTGGTGAGAAGGAAAAAGGTAGGGTGGGCTACATAATTTTGTCTTAAACTTCATCAAAGGAGTAAATCTGTCAGCTGATTCCATGTTTCTAGCACACAGTAAGAACTGAGGATTTAACTAGCTCTGTGCTGAAGAACTGACCATCATGAGCTCCTTGTGTTTTCTGTTTCAGTGCCCTGCAAAAAGCAAGCTGACTCCAGGCAGTGCAAAAAAAAAAAGAAAAAAAAAAAAGTATGCTGTTTTATTCTCAGGAAACGTAAGGGTGTAATACTGTCCTGGTTTCAGGTAGGACAGACTTAATTTTCCTCCTAGTAGCTAGCAGGGTGCTATGTTTTGGATTAGAATGAGAAGAGCGCTGATAACATGCTGATGTTTTAATTGTTGTAGAGCAGTGCTTACACCAAGCCAAGGACTTTTCAGCTTCTCGCTCTGTCCTGCTAGCGAGCAGGCTAGGGATGAAGCAGGAGCTGGGAGGGGACAGACCCAGGACAGCTGACCCAAACTGGCCAAAGGGGTATTCCATACCATCTGACATCATGCTGAACCATTAATATGGGGGGGGGGGGGGCTAGCTGGGGGGGGTGGGGGGGGTGGCTGCTCGGGGATAGGCTGGGCATCGGTCAACAGGTGGTGAGCAATTGCATTGTGCATCACTTATTTCGTACACATTATTACTATTAATACTATTATTATTATTATTATTATTATTGTTATTATTTTCCCTGTCTTAATAAACTGTCTTTATCTCAACTCACAGACTTCACTTTCCCGTCTCTCTCCCCCATCCCAGAGAGGGAGGGGGGAGGGTGAGCAAACGGCTGTGTGGTGTTTAGCTGCCAGCCGGGCTAAACCACAACAAATACTCAAAGCAGGCTTTAGCTGTGGATAAACTCACTATGGGCCCCACAGGGGCTTCCCTTACACTTCTGTATGACCAGGGGCTCCATCCTGTCTCCTCCACTGAACCTCTCTCACATAGTGGTCAGGCAGCGCAACTCCACAATTCGCAAAATAATGTGTTAGAATATGTTTTCTTCTCCTTGAATAACAAAAAAAAAAAAGTTTTCAGGAAGGGAATCAGTTGACTAAAAAATACAGGTTTCTGTGACACTGAGATACTGAGTAAATGCGTTTGGGTTAGGGAATAAATGAAATGTAAAAGTCAAGCACAAATGGCACTTGGATTCTTTACCTGATTTTATAAGATAAACAATGATTCTGCAGAAAACAATTACTGATGAAGCAAACTGACAGTCACTAACATCAAGTTTATTTGTTTGATTTTATGGTATGGTTTGGCATTACCTTTTCACTACTTATATGTGCATTTAGCTAAGCTTCGTAATTGAAAGACAATTTACTCCATTTCTTAAAATTAAATCCATCTACATGTGGGAAGAGGGACGGGGGGCAGGGGGTGGGGGGAGCAGCAGAAGGCTTCTGAACAATTTAAGTCTCTTTAGCAACTCAAATCAATTATTCAAGTAGCTTAGGAGAGCTCTGGTCTCATACCATTCATTTGCCCAAATGCTAACTTTACCCACACATGATAGATTGCATCACTATACATACTCACCCGCCCTGCTAAGTAAGCTAACTGAATAAATAACTGTTGGTCAAGAGATTTTTTTATCCAGTCCTGGTTTATAATTATCTACACTGTGTCTACACAGGGCTTAAGAGAACATAGGTCCGCTACTAGATGGGGAGGGTCTCCTCACAGACAATGACATAGGCAAAGCAGAGACGTTTAATGCCTTCTTCGCCTCTGTCTTCAACACTGATGATGGGCTTCGGGACCCAGCGTACCCTGAGCTGGAGGACCATGACGGTGGGAATGACAAACTCCCAACCGACCCTGAACGTGTGCGGGATTTGCTGCTCCACCTGGATCCATACAAGTCCAAGGGTCCGGATGGGATTCATCCCAGGGTGCTTAAAGAGCTGGCAGGCATCATCACGGGACCTCTCTCAATTATTTTTCAACAGTCTTGGACATCTGGAGAGGTCCCATTGGACTGGAAGCTGGCAAATGTTGTGCCAATTTTCAAGAAGGGTAAGAAAGAAGACCCTAGCAATTACAGGCCTGTCAGTCTCACGGCAGTGCCTGGTAAAATTATGGAGAGGATGATCCTTGAAGTTATTGAAGCGCATCTGGGGGACAATGCAGTCATTGGTCCCAGCCAACATGGGTTCATGAGGGGTAGGTCCTGCCTAACAAATTTGATTTCCTTTTATGATAAGATCACCCATCTAGTCGATCAAGGGAAACCAGCTGATGTGATCTTTTTGGACTTCAGCAAAGCTTTTGACACGGTTTCCCATAGGATCCTACTGGACAAAATGTCCAGCATAAAGCTAAACAAAACCATCATACGATGGGTGAGCAATTGGCTGACAGGCAGGGCTCAAAGGGTTGTGGTAAATGGGGCCACATCTGGCTGGCAGATGGTCACTAGTGGGGTCCCTCAAGGCTCCATTTTAGGGCCAGTCCTCTTCAATGTTTTTATAAATGATTTGGATGTAGGACTAGAAGGTGTTCTGAGCAAATTTGCCGACGACACCAAACTTGGAGGAGTTGTGGACTCGGATGAGGGTGGAAAGGCCTTGCAGAGAGATCTGACCAGATTGGAGAGCTGGGCGATCACCAACCACATGAAGTTTAACAAAAGCAAGTGCCGGGTCCTGCACCTGGGACGGGGAAACCCTGGCTATACGTACAGACTGGGCGATGAGACGCTGGGGAGCAGCCCTGCAGAGAGGGATCTGGGGGTTGTGGTTGACAGCAAGTTGAATATGAGCCAGCAGTGTGCCCTGGCAGCCAGGAGGGCCAACCGTATCCTGGGGTGCATCAAGCACGGCATTGCTAGTCAGTCGAGGGAAGTGATTGTCCCACTCTACTCTGCGCTGGTGCGGCCTCACTTCGAGTACTGTGTGCAGTTCTGGGCACCACAGTACAAAAAGGACATTAAACTGTTGGAGAGCGTCCAGAGGAGGGCGACAAAGATGGTGAAGGGCCTGGAGGGGAAGACATATGAGGAGCGGCTGAGGTCACTGGGCCTGTTCAGCCTGGAGAAGAGGAGGCTGAGGGGGAACCTCATCGCAGTCTACAAATTCCTCGCGAGAGGGAGTGGAGAGGCAGATGACCTATTCTCTGTTATCACCAGTGACGGGACCCACGGGAACGGTGTGAAGCTGAGGCAGGGGAAGTTTAGGCTGGACATCAGGAAGAGGTTCTTCACCGAGAGGGTGGTTGCACACTGGAACAGGCTCCCCAGGGAAGTAGTCACTGCACCAAGCCTGTCTGAATTTAAAAAGCGATTGGACTGTGCACTTGGTCACATGGTCTAAACTTTTGGGCAGACCTGTGCGGTGCCAGGAGTTGGACTTGATGATCCTTATGGGTCCCTTCCAACTTGGGATATTCTATGATTCTATGATAAGAAGAAATTTCAGAAACAAAAAACTTTAAGCCTGCTTTCCCCCCTTACGTGGTCTTCATGATTAAATCTATTATGAATTCTGTCTAGTGGCATGAAAATAAATCGGTTATTTTAAACTTTTCACCGGATTTTTTGCAAGCTCATTTAGGCTGCCATTCAGAGTAATTTTCTGAAGTTCTGTCTAGAATCAGATACTTGTCTGTGAAAGACATAATCTAAAAACCATCAATCAGCAAAACATGAAAGATAGGTAAGGATATTTTGACATTGTTGCTCTAATTTTGCCGGGCAGCACCATCTCCTGTGGTGTTTGTTTAAATAAGTTTGGATGATGGATGTGTGAGAATTTAGTTTTACAGATCAATACTAACAGGGATTATTCAATTTTATAGGTCAAAAATGACTACATTCTTTCTTTGTCCCTGGATTTAGGGATTTAAGTCCTTAGGGACTTAAAATCCCCTTTAGGGGTTTAATCCTTAGTCCCTAACGATTTAATTGGCACAAGTTCTTTAACTGATTTTTCTCCTAGCTTGTCATATTTTTATTATTAGAGCTTTTCTCTTTTCATTTGTGTTGTCCTCCTGTCAGTGCTTGGAAGCTGTACCTAGGATATGTGCTACCTGTTGATAGGTGGTGTTGGATGAATTCTTCTTTTACTCTGTTCCTTCTGGTTAAAACCTCCTGGAGACAGAATGGAAGAACATCTCATTATTTCAGCCCATTTCTTTATTTCTTTTTTAATGTTCATAAGAGGAACATATCTCCTTCATTGGGAGGATCTAAACATCCACATATATTTTCTCTGTTTTTAACTTTCTTGAGCTATATTTCAGTTCAAGTGAAATACTGCTTTGTTAACATTTTTTTTTTTTGACAGACTTAGCAGCACTAGGTAGCTTAGTTTAAGCAGGGTTAAATCATGGGGCTGAATGTATGGAAGCAGGAATCAAGCCTACACTTTTATGAAATGAGAAGAAAAATCTAATGCAAGGTCCCTTAACTCTTCTTTTTCCCTCTTTTGTGTATTTTTGCTGTGTGTGGTCTGTAAATTCTCTGCCCTTCCTAGACAGGACCTGAAGAAGTGTCATTAAATCACCAGTGAAATTCTGGTCCTCATATTATTTTTGCTGAGAGAGGGAGCATCTTATGGACAACACAAACTGGCATTCATTTTTACTTCCACAGTCTCTTTTCCTCTATGCACATCCCTTGCTTGTCACCATTTCAACCAAAATATTAAAACTTTTTTTTTCTTGTCCCTGTCTCACAAATCTGTTATCCTGGCTGGCATCCCAGAGTGTGTACTGACATTACAAAGCAGTATCTTTTCCCACCCTGCCTGGTTTGAGTTAGATGGTAGGCAGATTGCTGAATTTAAAGCTGTGCTGGCTCTATTTCTCATACACATTTTTTTTTCTTTAAAGTTTCCCAGTCACCCTGCCAAGCAAGCAGAGCTCTAGTAAACAAGAGGGAGGGGGAATATGTTGTGCCACGGCACACAGAAATCCCTCTGCAAGTGGAAGCTGAATTTGACCAAGCGTTCACAGAAACTAAGAGGTTACCTCAGGGTTAACACTGAGGCACTGTTTCAGTCCTATCGCTAGAAGAATTTCCTTTAAATACTTTATTTTTTTCTTTTTTTTTTCTTTTTTTTTTTTTCTGGGATTTCATGAAACAAACAAACAAAAAAACAACACTGGCCCTGCAAAGCCTTCAGCCATAAGCAGATATAATGTTTACCCATGTGTTTGCTTCAAATGTCCCATTCATGGACTGAAAAAACATTTTTGTTTTAATGATGCAGATAATTCAAACAAATTATTTCTGTTTGAAAATAGAAATCCTGCTTCACTGTTCAGGAAATCCCAAAACAATTATCTCTGGGCTGATTACAGTGTTTAATTTGAATAAAAAGAGCTTCTCTGTAGTGATACTTTTGTATGCTTGCCCAGCAGCACTTTCATGCTGCCTCAGTTCAGACCTCTGCCTGTTCTTGCTCTGCTTCTTCTTGTTATTATACTCAACTTTTAAAAGCTCACTTGCTTTGAAAAACAAGCCTGATCCTTTCTCGGTGAAAGAATATGGAAATGTGGCAACTGACTTCATGTGAAAATGGTTCTGATCCTGAGGAGAAAGATTCTTGTCCTTCAATGATACTTAAATTTCCATATTCTGCTCTTAAAATAAGACAAGAAAGGTTTAAACCTAAAATATACTGAACAGTTTGCTGTGTGTGATTTTCACAAGAGCCTGGCACTTCAAATATCCATTGACTCCAGTGGAGGCTGCAAATAACTTCATTTTTTGAACTTTCAATGTTTTCTACAGAGTCTGCAAATGCAGATTCAGAGTACAAACTTCATGCCTAAGAATTAGAACTGCACTTGTCATCCAGTGCTAGCAAGAACTTTTCCTGGTATACTGAGATGGGCAGTGATTGAAACTGAATGAGGGAAACAGATCAGTCTTCACATGAGTTTCATCCATAGTTATTTGTATATAACAGTTTCAGGTGTCATTTCTGTCTTTCAGGTGATTAGCATTTTTGATTGTCATTACATTTGTCCTTGTATATTCCTGCAGGGAATGTGGATGATTGACAGGAGAGCAATGTATACCAGGAAGGTTGGGATGGCGGGGGAGATGTAGATATTCTGTGAAGCAATGTTTTCTCTCCTGGTAGAGAGGAAACATGTAGTCCGGTTAAACAGTCTCGTAAGTAATACTCAGATATTGACCTGCATATCTCACCATCAATCAACAGTAAGATCAAGCATGAAACTCCATTCAAGCTCTCACTTTGGTCTTCTGAGAACTGAGACCTGAGAGATTTTTCTTACTCATTGGACTCTGCTGAAAACAAATCCTTCACTTTCTTGACATTTCTTGGTAATATCCATCATGGCTGCAAAACTGACCATGGCCTCTCCATGTAATTCTGTGCCTGGTCCCCTTGTATCACCCCACCATGATGCTCACTTTAATTTGGTTATCTGCTATTCCAGTCAACTGCCACCTCCCCATTAGCCTGGATGCAACAACTATCTTGCCTGCCTTCCTCCTCTTTCCTTTGTAGGGGTGTGTTCAGGAAAGGATGTGGAAAAAAACAACTAGCTTTTGATAAAATCAGGATTACTGGGAAGAAAGTTCATATATACATGCAGAAAGGCTGACACATATAGGTGGACCGGGGAGAGGAGGAATGCTTCAGAACACTTTGAAGGCTGGTATTCTTTGGGAGGGTCAGTCTTGCTGTTATTGAGGGTTTTTTTTCCTGGAGGAGCAGAGATAGTAGCAGAGCAGATGAAAGGGAAATGCAATGTGCCAGGTGCCTTCAGTTGGGTCACAGAGATAAAATCTCTGAAGTAGCTTGGGAAGTATTTAGAAAAGAAATGCAGAAGCAGAAAGAATGTCTTTCACCATTGAGTTCTTTTTCCTTTTGCCATGGACACAGAAGTAAAGTAAAAGTCCTTTCTCATGGCTGATAAAACTTACACTTAAAGTCGTGATTTTGACTTTTTGTTCTGTAGGGCTTCATTTCAAACCTCTGCAGTGATTTAGAACTGATGGACAGCCAAGCACCACCACACTTCTCTCTCAGTCCTCACTCCACAACAGCTTTCCTCCACAGGTAGAAACTGTCATCTAAGTCCCAGAATACATCTACACAACTTTTCTATGTTCAGCAAAATAGTTATTTTCCTTCCCGAATGTTTAGAGAAAGCTTTTCTCTCCCCCTCATTATTTCTAACAGTAGAATCTATCTTGGCCTTCCTTTTGCTGACCTTAGCAGGTCAAAATGGCCATTTGGGCTCCTCTTGAAATAGACTCCAATGTCTTGGCCATTCCTGTAGCATCTTTTCCCCACTTCATTTTGATTTGTCTTTCTCAAATGTATTCAGATATAACTGAATCACAGAATCACAGAATCGTCTAGGTTGGAAGAGACCTCCAAGATCATCTAGTCCAACCTCTGTCCTAACACTAACAAGACCTCCACTAAACCATATCACTAAGCTCAACATCTAAACATCTCTTAAAGACCTCCAGGGATGGTGACTCAACCACTTCCCTGGGCAGTCTATTCCAATGCCTAACAACCCTTTCAGTAAAGAAGTTCTTCCTAATATCCAACCTAAACCTCCCCTGGCACAACTTTAGCCCATCCCCCCTCGTCCTGTCACCAGGCACGTGGGAGAACAGACCAACCCCCACCTCTCTACAGCCTCCTTTAAGGTACCTATAGAGAGTGATGAGGTCGCCCCTGAGCCTCCTCTTCTCCAGGCTAAACAGCCCCAGCTCCCTCAGCCGCTCCTCATAAGACGTGTTCTCCAGACCCCTCACCAGCTTCGTTGCCCTTCTCTGGACTCTCTCGAGCACCTCCATGTCCTTCTTGTAGCGAGGGGCCCAAAACTGAACACAGTACTCGAGGTGTGGCCTCACCAGAGCCGAGTACAGGGGGACAATCACCTCCCTAGACCTGCTGGCCACACTGCTTCTTATACAAGCCAGGATTCTGTTGGCCTCCTTGGCCACCAGAGCACACTGCTGGCTCATATTCAGCCAACTATCAACCAGTATTCCCAGGTCCTTCTCGGCCAGGCAGCTTTCCAACCACTCATCTCCCAGCCTGTAGCACTGCTTGGGGTTGTTGCGCCCCAGATGCGGGACCCGGCACTTGGCCTTGTTGAACTGCATACAGTTGGCCTCAGCCCATCGGTCCAGCCTATCCAGATCCTCCTGCAGAGCCTTCCTTCCCTCGAGCAGATCGACACACGCACCTAACTTGGTGTCATCTGTAAACTTACTGAGGGTGCACTCAATCCCCTCATCCAGATCATCGATAAAGATATTAAAGAGGACTGGCCCCAGCACTGAGCCCTGGGGGACTCCACTAGTGATCGGCCTCCAACTGGATTTGGCTCCATTCACCACAACTCTTTGGGCCCGGCCATCCAGCCAGTTTTTAACCCAACGAAGCGTACGCCAGTCCAAGCCACGAGCAGACAGTTTCTTGAGGAGAATGTTGTGGGAAACAGTGTCAAAAGCCTTACTGAAGTCAAGGTAGACCACATCCACAGCCTTCCCCTCATCCACAAAGCGCGTCACTTGGTCATAGAAGGAGATCAGGTTAGTCAAGCAGGACCTGCCCTTCATAAACCCATGCTGACTGGGCCTGATCGCCTGGTTGCCCTGCAAGTGCCACGTGATGACATTCAAGATAATCTGCTCCATGAGCTTCCCTGGCACTGAGGTCAAACTAACAGGCCTATAGTTCCCCGGGTCTACCTCCGGCCCTTCTTGTAGATGGGTGTCACATTTGCTAGCCGCCAGTCGACTGGGACCTCTCCTGATAGCCAGGACTTCCGATAAATGATGGAAAGCGGCTTGGCCAGCTCCTCCGCCAGTTCGCTCAGTACCCTCGGGTGGATCCCATCCGGCCCCATCGACTTGCTTACATCCAAGTGCTGTAGCAGGTCGCCAACCATTTCCTCGTGGATAGTGAGGGCCACATCCTGTTCCCCATCCCCTTCCACCAGCTCAGGGTGCCGGGTATCCAGAGAACAACTGGTCTTGCTGCTAAAGACTGAGGCAAAGAAGGCATCGAGCACCTCAGCCTTTTCCTCATCTTTTGTTAACTAAGTTTCCCCCCGCATCCAGTAAAGGATGGAGATTCTCCTTAGTCCTCCTTTTTGTGTTGATGTATTTGTAAAAATGGTTTTTGTTATCTTTAACTGCAGTAGCCAGATTGAGCTCCAGATGAGCTTTGGCCTTTCTAATTTTGTCCCTACACATCCTTACAACATCCTTATAATCCTTCTGAGTGGCCTACCCTCTTTTCCAAAGATCATAAACCCTCTTTTTTTTCCTAAGCTCGAGCCACAACCCTCTGTTCAGCCAGGCCAGTCTAGTTCCGCGCCAGCTTGTCTTTGGGCACGTGGGGACAGACCGCTCCTGAGCCATTAAGATTTCCTTCTTGAAGAGTGCCCAGCCTTCCTTGACTCCTTTGCCCTTCAGAACCTCCTCCCAAGAGACTCTGCCAACCAGTGTCGTGAACAGCTCAAAGTCAGCCCTCCGGAAGTCCAAGACAGCGGTTTTACTGGTCCACTTCCTGACTTCACCAAGAATAGAGAACTGAACCATTTCGTGGTCACTCTGCCCAAGACAGCTCTCGACCACCACATCTCCCACCAGTCCGTCACTGTTTGTGAACAGAAGGTCTAGTGGGGCACCTCCCCTGGTAGGCTCTCTAACCAGCTGCGTCAGGAAGCTATCTTCCACACTCTCCAGAAACCTCTTAGACTGCTTTCTCTGGGCTGTGTTGTGCTTCCAGGATATGTCTGGGAAGTTGAAGTCCCCCATGAGAACAAGTGCTGATGATTTCGCGGCTTCTGCCAGCTGCCTGTAGAACTCCTCATCCGTCTCCTCCTCATCCTGGTTCGGCGGTCTATAACAGACCCCCACCAGGATGCTTGCCTTGTTGGCCTTCCCTCTGATCTTAAGCCATAGAGACTCAATCTTATCATTCCCAGCCTCAAGTTCCTCAACATCAAAACACTCTCTAATATAGAGAGCCACATGACCACCCCTTCTGTGCTGCCTGTCCCTTCTGAAGAGCCTATAGCCAGACATTGCAGCACACCTTATGCTTTATTTAGGTCCAGATGCACCCACAGGAAGGCAGATTGTTAGAAAATGCAAATAATGTCTTGACACAGACATGCAACTAGAACTGGTTGCATTTAAAAAGAAGCGTAACTGACATTGAAGGATATTATTAAGAAGATCTATCCTGGTGGAGTCCTCCAGCAACTAAACTGAAGAGAACCTCTAACAGAAAAATAAGGCATATGACATATTACTTCTAATCTGCAATAAAGAAAGAAACAAAATACACCTCTGTATCTTCATACCTTGACATGCAAGAAGTACCTGTGAGATAAGAAACTGTTACACAGTTCCCTCTTTTGCCCTGTTCAAGCTGCTGCTGTTACATTGGACTCAGGTCAATGTCAGGATCTTTCACCTGAGAGGCAGTCAAGTGAATTGCTTCACCTGGGCCAGGCTCTCCTGACTGAAAGGCAGAGTGCTAACATGCAATAAAACAAACAATTTATAGCAACAATACATCATTCTAGGAAAGGGGGATTCTATACAGTATATTCCCATATATTTTATCTTCATTCTGTGTTTTCTGAAAAACTATGAAATAGCTAATCAAGATTACAAACAGAAGGATTATGTAAAACTTTTCTTTCCTTTGTCTCTCTCTTCTTCACTGGTTTGTTAAGAATGAGATATAATCTGCAGAGTGAAGTTTGATCTTAGTTTGCTCAAAACCTATTAAACTTGCAAGAAGCAACATTACCAGCTGCTGTTGAAACAGAATTGATGTGTTTTTATATAGGTCAGATAAATTGTGGAAATGACACAATATTCATTCCCTCTTCTACCCAGTAGCATGATAGATCTGAGTACTTAATTTTCTAATTTATATATATGGTGACAAATTCTCAGGTGCTGTACCTGTTTTACCTAAATGAAGGTAAATGTGTATGCTATAAAGGTCATGGTGTATACTATTGCATCTGAAATATTTTTGAAAGTGTTGCTTCCTTTACATTTTAGTTTGTACATGACATGAGATCTGAGGGAGAAAAAAAAAAAAAAGAGGTTTTTAATTTTAAACTTAGTTGTCACCTGGTTTGAGAGGAGCACTGTCTTTAGACATGAAGCAGGAAGCAGGATGAGGAACAGAATGACAATTTATAAACTTATGAAATTATTTTTGCAATGTACTAGAAATTGAGAATTTTGTGCTCGTTAGACAACCCATATAACAGTTTTCTCGTACTACATTTATATCATTTACATTGTAATTCTTACCAAAGAACGTTTCAAAAGTTGCTTTGTCACCTCCATATCATTTGCCTGTGCTGCAGTGAAGAGGGAGTCAGGAGAAAGAGCACACTGTTATTTAAATATGAGGACATGGGCTAAAAAATTCAGTACTGTGAATGGAGATTTAGATGTATGATTTTCAGAATTACGTGTACTTCCACGATAAAAGGCTAGGCATACTGCTGAAAATTTGCTCCTTTCTTTTCCCAGGTCAGGTTACTGCTGCTCATGTTTAGTACGGATCTGCTGTGTCAAAGCAGGAGATGTCCTGATAGCTGTGGGTTTCCCTATATTTCATTTAATTTCATTAAAGTGAACTGATTAGCTCACAGTACTCAAGAAGTAGATGTAGCTCTTTGCAAATCACTGATTAAGAGAGAACTAAATCATAATTATACCCTTTTCCTCATTTCTGTTTGATAATGTATTTCTCTAAATCCTGAACCCTGTGGGCTTAGGCAGAACAATGTTTTGCCTTAGGTGGGGCTGAGATTTCACCTGAATGGCAAAAGAGAAGGGCTTCAAATGCACAAAGACCTGGGGAGAGCAGCTGATGTGCATGAGGGCAGGTCAGCTGGAACTGGGACCACAGGAACAAGAAAAAGAGGAAAAAAAGAAAAGAGGAGAGCTTAGAGAATTTTTCACAGAAAATTGTTTACAGGGCCAGAGGGGCTGGAGAGAAGGGAAGGCTTTTTCCCTACACCAGTGGTGGGGCTGTGGTCCAGGGAGGTGGTGTAATCTCCCTCCTTGAAGGGTGTCCAGCCCTTGAGGGATAAAGGCTTGAGAAACCTGGTCTGACCCCAGAGTAGGGTCTGTCAAGCTGGAAACCTGGCCAGGTCCTTGCTGGCCTGAATTGTTGTGCAGCACTAAGTGAGTTGGCAGGTCTATTCTGGCAAAACATTTCACAATTTGATAACCGTTGATGATGTTAATGAGAACTTAACTTTTGAAAAAATTGCTCAAAGACTGTGCATTACATTTAAGCAATAAAAAAGCCAGTGAATCTTAGAATTTTGGTATACACTAAAAAATTATAAGCAAAATGATGGGGGGGGGGGGGGAAGAAGGATGTGGTGATAAAAGATGTCTATTCCCATTTGATAGACCAATGGTTACTTTCCTTATCATGTCTCTTTAGATCCCTTTAGTTAATGTGTTAGCGAGATAAGGGAATACCATGAAAAAAAGATTCCGTAATCAAACTATAGTAATGAAAACAATGAGTTAAAAAGAGGGGAAAGAGCAAGGTTTCTGGCACAAGAAAAAAAATACAATAGCAGTTCTCCACAGGCAGCAAATAATTTGTTTGACTGCATAATTAATAGATTTGTCAGAAAGTACTTAGATTGTGAAATATTGCAAGTAGACCTCTTTCCAGATGGATTAAGATGAATGGGTTCTCCAGCAGCATATGAAACCTCATTGCTCAGCGGTTGGAGAATTTGCCGCATCTAGATTTATTTGAGTCGCTGCTTCTTTACTGTCTTCCTTCTCTTGCTCTACTGGCTGCAGGGGAGGGGATGGGGGAAAAGAAAAGAAAAGAATGTTTCTAATTCCAGTATTGAATGATGTCCTTTACCTTAATGGCATCCAAGCAGGCAAAACTAAATCAGATGGTCAATAGGAAACTATTCACTGCATAGAAATGTAAAAGGGATGAATGCATTAACATGTACAAAACAATTAAGTTGTATACCAGTGCAGTTCAGAGTGCAGAGCATACCCAACACAGGATATTTTAAAAATCAGTCAATAACCATTCAGCTGCAGCTTCAGTACTGAAGTAGAGGAAGAGTAATAATTTGTGATGCCAAAGTGACCTGTAGAAATCAGAATAAACAGCTTATTCTACGTTTTGTATTGAATGTTTCTTGGCTGGAAACCTGGAAAGGCATTTGGAAAACAGTTAGAAATTCAAGCCAAGAAAGAAATAATTAAAATGCGATAGTGACCACTACTGCAGTGGAAACTCACACTTTTAAGATTAAACAAGAATCAGGGATGACAGTTACCCAGCTTCTTAATTTTGGATTCTGACTGTGACAGAGCAGTGGCAACACGCCAAGGTTATTTGATGTTCCTCTGTCCATTTCATATAACAACAAAAGGGAGGAAATGGAAACTTCTGATAGCAGGTGAGATGTGGTGATTTTGAAATCCCCTGTCAACAAAGAAAAAGCAGTTGTATTTCTGTCATTACTTTTGAAATCTTTAATAGAGTGTGGTCCTTCCACTTTCTTAGTAAAGGCAATATCATGGAGTATGAGGAAAAGGACTATACATGTGAGCTTGCCCAGCTTAAACTAATATTCCCAGAGTTCTGAGGAGGCTAAAGGAGGCTTGCTTTTGCCTTACACAGAAGCATTCCAGAACACATTTCCTTCTGCACGCTTGCTAACCATTATTTTCCCCTCTGCTTACCATCCTTACCCTCCTTGTCCTTATCCTCCCATTTTATAGTTTAGAAATAACTTGTACTGAGTGAAAGTCAATGTTCCAGACCCTTTAAATTCAGAAAAGTTTCCCTTTAGAATGAAAGTGCAGTTTAAGCCAATATCTTATGGAGTTCTACAATGAAAGTTTATATCAAAAGCTTACATATCACATCATGAAAATTACTTTTTTTATCCCAATCAGTGTTCAAGCTTTATAGCCAAGGTCAGCCTCTAATATTTGATAATTACTGTCATCTTAGCTTGTCTCCAGATCACTTTGAAAGGAGACAATGTTTTGAAATAACATTATCATTTGGCCAAAAAAGTTTTGATCAGAAATTGAAAAACTCATTCATCTATGTGCTGTATTTTTAAGTTCTGTCTGCACTTAACTGCGTAGAATAGCATAGTTGCATATTTAGATGAATACCAAATGTCATTCCTGTGCCCTTCAGGTATTCGTACATACCAGATATTTGAAACTGGAGAAAATGCCACGGACAGAACACTCAAAACAGCCCTTTAGATTACATTTGTTATAAGCCAGGCTTGCACAGAATGAGACTCTGTTCTAGGACCTAATTTAGACAGCGAGATGATCAGAAGTGATTGTTATTAATGTTTCTTTTTGGGATCTCCAGCAGAACAGTCTATGAGATCTTATGCAGTAATTCCTGATTCAAATCAGGTAATTGGATTTGAAACAGAGCACATCCAGATAAGCCAGAGATCTGTAGGAAGCTGGAACTTTCAGTCTTCTGGGTAATTGCAATAGTTCGTTAGCTGGTTTCACCAAGAACCGGGATCAAAAATTGTTATATCAGTTATTATTCCTGAAGTTAAATACTCCAAATGTAATTCTGAAGATGAAAAAAACTGCCATACTGTAATCTTTGATGAAAATGAGGTATTATGATGTTCCCAATGACATTCTGAATTAAGTGAAATTCAACTGAAATAAAAAACTTAAATTTAATTTTCAGAAACTGAACTGGAAGAGATTAACCTACATTACTCCTGGGGCATTATTATCCCTAAATGTGTATAGTTTAGGAAAATGTGAGAGAATTATAGCAGATATGTCACTATCATGCATCCACAGCTATGTGTATATCAAATATCATCAAGTACGTCTGAGAGAAGATCACCCATATTGCCTTTTGTATAGTGGATGTCTGTGTCCTGGTTTTGGTTGGGATAAAGTTAGTTTTCTTCACAGAGGCTCATATAATGCTGTCTTTTGGATTTGTGATGAAGATAATGGTGATGGCACACCGGTATTTCAGTTGTTGCAGAGAATTCTTATGCAGATCCATGGCCTTTCCAGCTTCTTGTGCTGCCCCACCAGTGAGGAGGCTGGGGTTGCACAAGGAGCTGGGAGGGACACAGCCAGGACAGCTGTCCCAAATGGAACAAATGGATGTTCCATACCATGTGGTACCATGCTAATAAAATCTGCCATAAAATCTGAGGGAAAAAAGGAGGAAGAGGGAGGAACATTCGGAGTGATGGCATTTGTCTTCCCAAGAAACCATTACATGTGATGGGCCCTGCTCATATGGAAATGACTGAACATCTGCCTGCCAGTGAGAAGCAGTGAATGGATTCCTTTGCTTTGCTTGTGCAAACAGCTTCTGCTTTATGTGTTGAAATGTCTTTATCTCATCCCATGAGTTCTCACACTTTTACCGTTCCAATTCTCTCCTCCATCCTGCTGAGGGGGAGTGAGCGAGAAGCTGCATGGGGCTGAGCTGCCTCCTGGGGTTAAACCACAACAGCCTGGTATGTAGGAAAGACCAGAGAATTAAGCAGCAGTTCAGAAGAATAAATGCAATGTTTTGGAAGTTCAGTCTTTCTTGATTTTATTTATTTATATATATATTTTTTTAACTGACAAGTAAGCAAAATGTCATAATTGAAACAGAGAAAAAACAATACTTGTTGTATCACTTCCCCACTGCCATAAGTTCTGCCTGTGTTGAGGATATTGACAAACTTTTTTGTCTCAGAAGACAATGAGAATTATGGGATTTATTCTTTCTAGAGGAACATACTAGTAATGAAAAACTGGAGCATCTGGTTATTAGAGCAGTTACTGGAAATGGAGCAGTCTGGTTACTTAAAATGGGTCATCTGGTTACTGGAGTGCACATTGCAGTATGAGTTGTTATAATGAGCATGTAGTTTGGGAAGAGGATTGGAATGGATCTATCTGACAAAGACAAAAAATCCTATTTGCATTATGTCACCATTTGGAATTCTAGTTTTTATTAAATGCAGTGTGAGTTTGCAAACTAAATGTCTAAAATTCAGGCTTGTGTGTTTTTTCTTTATTTTTAGTGTTCCAGGCAAATTGCTGTTGTCCACATTTTTATTTACTTTGTATTTTATTTTATTTTATTTTATTTTATTTTATTTTGATGTTAGAATAATCAGTATATAAACATACTGCTGTTCTTCTACAATCACTGAAAAAAATCTTTTTTTTTTTTTTTTACATTAAAAAAATACTTTGAAAAACTACTGCCCAGGTTTTGATTTTTGACTGAATAGTAGGAACTGGAAATTTCAGAAGTAGCTGAAAAGAGATTTCTAGAATTTTTCCTGTATCTAACCCTAATGCTTACATGACTGTATTATAATTCTCCTGGAAATGTGATTAGCATAAAAAACAACAACAACAACAACAACAAAAAACCCTAAACACTATAAAATCTATTTTATGGCCCAAAGTGTTTTATAGAAAATAAATGTTACTTTATGAGTCTGTTGAAGTCACCAACAATAAACTGAACTGACACTAGAAGTGGAGCTACAGAAATCAGTTTAAAAATTGAGATTAAAGTTTGTTTAGATTTTTAGATGACTTTGCTACTTTTGCCTATTGCATATAAATTTAGGTATATCTCATCTTTGTATAGATAATCAAAACATTTCTTAATTTCCATTCCGCTTCCTACTCAAGCTGCAAAGTGAAATGCACTAATTCTATATAGAGTAGACCATCTACAGGACTGAACAACTTTACGTCCATGAGCCACATAAAATATTTTGAAACACTTCTTGAAGTCTGCAAGTCCTTCCCTACCTTCTCTGCCTTCCCCAGAGCTGCACAGCACTGGGGTGGGTTATATTTTATGTTACTTGTGTGTTTGATCTGTTGATTGGACTTGCACGTATGTATGGAGCCAATGTGACAAGAGGGACGTGGTATGGCTGGGATGCTTGAATGCTGGTGAAAAAGTCGGTTGGCATCCATTGTGCAACTGGAAGAATAACCCATTTTTGAGGGCCTAGTTGTACCTCAACAATAATTATTTTACTTAGATAGCAAAGAGATGTTTTCCTTTTATTTATTTATTTATTTATTATTATTATTATTATTTATTTTCGCATATGAGGTTTTCTCCATCTGAAGTGCTGAATTTTCAGGTATTGACACCTGTGGTTCCTAATGACTTCAGATGGACCTTTGAATGCCTAGCAGCTCTGCAAAACAGATTTTGAAGATCTAAGGATATTATCCAAATTCCCATGAAATCTATCTGATGTATGGTTAGCTTGCCCTTCCATGACAGTAGTTGTACTGCTTGGCTGTTCTCCTCCTACAAGGAGATTTGTGAAAACAGTGCTTTATTTCACCAGAGCTGCAGTCTGAACTAAGCTTTGCTCAGGCAAGTAAAGCTTCTTGGGCCCAAATCCTTGGTCATCTGTCAATGAACAGCTTTGCACGCTGTTCTAAGGACCACAGTTCAGCACCAACGAAGAAATCTCCCACAAGGGTACTTTCACCTCAATCCATCAAATACTTTATGTTGAATTTCACTCATCTCAGACAACAGTGACTGTTTACAAAACAAATGTGATTTCGTGCAGTTTTGAGTTTTGCTGCCCAGCAGTCCAAGAGGAAAACATACAAAAAAACATGTCAAGGAGGTTTTAAGAACTGTATGTGTCAAAGGCCACAGAAAAAGCAGGTGAGTAGGATATTTTGCATATCTTCCATTCCTCCTGCCCCTGCTGACAGCACTTTGAAGTTTATGCAGCTGCATATAGCTTCACTTATTGCTCATTGCAGAATTAAGGATTTTGAAGAAGTTTGGGAGAAATAGTCAATAAGAGCTCCCCACGTTTGAATGATAATATCTAAATTATTTGAGATATCAATTACTTCAGATACTTTAGTTGACTAACTACTCAACAGCTCCTCAGTCTCTTTAAAACTGATATACAAGCACTCACAGAAAGTGATCTGTGTACCTCCAGCACCTGCAGAAGGATTCTAAGGAAAAGTTTTTTATTTGAGGGTATTTTTATTGAGGTGATTGCACTTACATAGGCTGAATCTGTCTGGATCCGTAAATGCACAGAACTTGGTTTCCAGTTACCTGTTTGACAACACGGAAAGTTGTGGACCTCAAAATGCTCTTTGTGACTACTAGACCAGTTCTGTGCTGGGCTTTATGTTTCAGGAAAGAAAACAAACTCACCAGATAGGAAATGCCAGAGCTATATGTGAAATTCCATCCCTTTCTAATTCTTCAGATTGACCAACAGCCCTGAATTAAATACCTGTGTCAGATGACAATTTTCAGTTTAGAGCTGCCCAATTTATAATTATCTGCCTTTTTTTCTCAGTAATAAACAGCTTGTTGAAAGGACTTCATCTTCAAAATTCAAGCAGTTTAAACTGGTCACTCTGACTGAGCACAGTACCTAATTGAGAGCCTTAGAAAAAGGCTTTCTGTTTGGAAAGAGGTTAGACTGTACAGTCTAGTAGGCAGCCTATAACAGATAGGGAATAGAAGTCAATTCACTGGGTTAGCTGGCGATGGACTTAGCTCATAATTCATCCAATGAGGAGAAAACAATTCAAGGATGGCTTCTGAGTGTTATTACATTGTTTGGAGAAATATATGATCAGCTGAAATATGTATTTTTATTTTATCTTTCTGAAAAGAGAGTTTCTCCTCGTGTCTTCCCCCAAAATAAAAAAATGGTCAGAAAAGAGATTTTCTGACTTTTAAGACATTTTATTTTTATTTTTTATTTGAATGATTAATTACTATATTAATTTGGGAAATGTATTTATTTTAATCCATATAGAAATGAGACTAAGTCATGTTAGCTCTATAAAATAAGATTTTGCTGCTCTTAAAGAATCTTTCCTTATAATTTTGATTCTGTGTTTCTCAGGCTTTAAGAAGGGTGGGGGTGGGAGGATTGGTGTGTGTGTGTGTATTAGTGCTTTAAAGTTTCACAGCTTATTTATTTATTTATTTTTATTTTATGTTTTAGACTTATTTTCATGACTTAGATGTGACCCAATATAAATGGGTTACCCATCTACTTTGTTCTCAAATTCTCATCATTGCAGCTTGTAGCTGATGAGACAGAGAAGACTGAAAGAACTTGTATGGGTATTTAACTAAGCTAAGTTAATATTATGGGACTCTGAGCCACAGGAGGGAAATAGAAAATGAAGGACATGGAAACTTAGATCAAAGGATTCTTCTGATCCTCTGGATAGTCCCATTTTCTATTTTCTGTTTTCTATTTTCTATTTTCTATTTCTATTTCTATTTCTATTTCTATTTCTATTTTTCTATTTCTATTTCTATTTCTATTTCTATTTCTATTTCTATTTCTATTTCTATTTCTATTTCTATTTATCTATCTATCTATCTATCTATCTATCTATTAAACCTATCCATTATACTACGTGGTTGCAGGTATATACTGCAAAAAAGTAGGTCTGGAGGGTCACCCTCAGTCTGTCCCCTAAGGCAGGATCAGCTACGACTCATATCAGATTTTGATTTAATTGGATTTTGCAAGGTTTTGGTGATGGAGCTTACATGACATCCCTGGTCAGATTAGGTATCCTATCTGTGGTGAAGAATACTTGCCTCAAAGCTAAGAAGTATCATATCATCAGATGATATATCACGTGTTCTGAGAAATCATACTGATTAAATAACCAATCTGTAAGGACAATGCTTTTACAGAAAGATAGTATTGAGGAAGACTATTATTCAAAATTGAAGTATTGAAATACTGAAGTATTTTCTTTAATCACATAGAACAGTAGGAGCCTTCTTTTTTAAGCTCTGTGATGAAAACATCCTTTCTGAGTGTTAACTTGTATGAAATTCACCTAGTGCAGATGGCTGAAAGGCCAAGTTCATCATGCCAGGAATTTCATTTATATTGTACCATCCTTCCTTTCCTCCAGTGCAATTGAATCTATGGAAATCTGATGACCTCAGAGGTGGAAAGATAACACCCTCCTTGGCCCATATTTAACTTGGAAATATCATGCTCTAGCTCTTGAAATTTTTATGAACGTTTTGTTTAATAATAAATAATAGTAAAATAAATACATTTCTTTATCCTATAGAATAGTCTGTACCCTAAACTTTCACTCACAAGAATTTCTCCTGACTGCTAAATTGGCCTGATGAGAGAAATCTGATTGATCCATGCCAAAGTTTCTGCTTTAACCCACACAAATCTTCAGGATGTTTCGTTATGTCCAGAGTAGCACACCTTCAACATTTGTAGCTCAAAATTGACATGAAAAAGAGAAGCTTAAATCATTACAGAATCATTTTTGGTTTTGTTTTGTTCATGTGTTTGTTTATTCCCAAACAATCACAGCAGTCCCTGTCTGACTAACAGATGGCTATTTTCTATTTATATGCATTTTAACTGTTGACCTCTTAGATGGAGTATATGAGCTCTGGTATCTCAAGGGTACACATTAAAATGGAGCCTCCAACAGCAACATTTTCTATCCACTCTTATTGGAATATCTTTAAGCTCCCAGGACCAGTAATCTAACATTTCCTTTAGCCCTTGTCCTGGAATTGCAATAGGGTGAAAGAGATTGTATTCAGTCCCTTGCAGCGGTGCAGAAACCAGGACCAATCTGATGCTTGAATTGGTATTGGTTGGTTCCTAAAGTTTGTAAGCCCAGAGATTTTTAACCGAATTAAAATTTTCCACCTTTCTTCATGCTGGGTGAAACTTAACACTGTATTTAACTTTACTGCATTCAAAGTACTGTTAGATAATGAAATTCAGAATGCTGCTGTTTAATGCTAACAAAATATGTTCAAATAAATTACAGGGTACATGTTAGAAGTGTTAATGTATCTGTTTGATATATCCAGGTGAAGAAATGAAAGTATTGAGAAGTTAAGGTCAACTTTTACTATAATAGCCAGTGGCTTGCAATGTTTTCTTTCAGGCTGTCTCCAAGGAGGATACTTTAGAATGTCCACCTAGTGCAGATTAGCAACTGGAATTTTATTGAGCGTGGGTGCCTAATTTCCAAGGTATATTCTAAAATAAGCCAGAAGTAATGGAGTCCAATGTAGATGATGTAGCTACACTGGAAGACCAGTTTCAGTGGAAGTTGGCATGAGCTGCCCAGAGAACTTGTGCTTGACTGGAGAACAAAATTAATGCAAAGATTTATTGGACAGTAGGAAAAGATGCATGTATGCTTCTTAGTGAAATCTGAATTTTGTTTCAGGGTTTAAACTGTCATTTGTTTTTAGTTTGGTGTTTTACAAACAAATAAGCAATTGGTTTTCTATTAATTCAGAGATTTGAGCATGAGCTGTTAGTTATATTTTGCCTACCAAATAGCTCAACATTTCCCTATTTTTTCTAGTCAGATCAACAGGAACAAGGTTTACTTTTATGAAAGGATCTTTTTGCACAGACAAACTTTGGTTCATAGAAATCATTCAAGGCAGGACTGAGTTTAAACCTTTCATTTTTTTGGTCTAATAGTTATTCATACTTGCAATTAAGCTGGATGTCAGAAATGAAACATTACTTTGAAGGCAAGGAGATGGATTACTGGTAGTTAGCTTGCTGTGCTTACCCTGTTCCTAAGCACTGACATTTAAGCTGGTTCTATTTCTTGACTTGCTCTAACATTTATCAAAATCAGAACAACAAATAATAGATTGTTCTTCTGCCTAGCTGTTCATCTATGGCTGCTTTGTTGGCTGTTGTAAAGAGTCAGCAGGGTTTAAATCTATGAAAGATTCAAGGGAATGTTCTTAACATTTATTAGTTTTCTTGGCCACTTTTCACCAAGGGAATAGATCTTTAAAGAAAACCTACAATTTTGTTTTTCTTCTGTTCTTCTCTGTAGTTGAGTGATATTGCTGAATCTCCACTGAGGTAAAAGGAACTTAACTCATTTAACTTGTCTGAGAAGCTGACCTGAACACCAATAATTGGTTATATTTAGCATACTTCTTGAATATAAAATTGTATGAAGTGAAAGAGGGGAAACAAGGTTTTTTTTTTTTATTATTATTTTATTTTTCTTTTTGCTGCAAGAGTGATGAAGCAAGACAGAAAGTGGAAGATACCCTTCTGCAAAAGTTCAGAGTATTATATACCTCATACAGAGCAGTTTAAAAATATTAAAATTATTTCGCGATTTTGTAATATAAGAACATTTTGTATCCTGCATTTAGTAGACAACATGCATTTGCTCTATGTGAGCATAAAGTACTATGAGCTAAAAGGCCAGGTTGCAGCTATCTCCATGCTCTATTCCTGAAATGAAACAGCCGTGATCAGTAGTTTATCTTTCTTATTCTCTATGGGGAATGTCATACTGCACTTTTTCTACTTGAATATAGCATTATAAAGTATTTCTTCAAGTGTAAGTTACCTCCTAGGAGCATGATTTTGGTATTAGGTACGTGTTCATTAGGAGGGTATGTTGAAGGTCTACCTTACATGATGATATAATGGTTAACTGTGCATAAGTATTACTCTTCTGTTTAGGAGTGTTTGACATTTATCCTGAGAGATGTATCACATGTATGTAACAGTGTAAATCTTTCCCCTAAGAAGAGGCAAAGAGATCCTCATAAACTCAGATTAGACAGCAGATGCACTGATGTGTATTACCTGTTGCATTAGCTATCTCTTCCATTAACATGACTGCAGCAGACCTGAAATTTTATTAAAGACATTTTTTTTTTTTGTTTCTGTCTTTCTCCCACACTTTATCATCATAAGATCCTAGGACAGTTCAGGAT
Source organism: Cygnus atratus (assembly GCF_013377495.2). Classification (NCBI taxonomy): domain Eukaryota; kingdom Metazoa; phylum Chordata; class Aves; order Anseriformes; family Anatidae; genus Cygnus; species Cygnus atratus. The sequence goes on from NC_066396.1 coordinate 71,828,479, forward strand.
CCTATGCAACAGCAGGCTTATCTGTGAGATTAGACCAGATGTCTCAGTGCTGGAGGTCTCATGATAAACCTTTTTGTCTGCCTGAGAATAGGGATGTCTCACTTTGCCCTTGAAGGTGGTTTTACCCTTCTGGGCAGCTGAACTCCGCCACAACCCCTCCTCAAATTAAAGAGGAAGAAAATGGAATGGAAAAGGATCAAGGACTGAGGTAAGGACAGGGAGATCACTCAAAAATTATCATAATGGGCAAAACAGACTCAGGATAGGGAGATTCATGTAATTTATTGTCTATCACCAGAAGACTAGAGCTGTGAGAAACTAAAAGCAAACTACAAAATCACCTTTCCCCCATCCACCCTCCTCTACTTCCTCCTTCTGAGCAGTGCAGGGGAGTGGGAAATAAGGGCTGCGGTCAGCCCATGATCCTTTGTCTCCACCACTCCGCCACAGCCACTCTCTGCCCCTGTTCCATGTGAACTGTTCCTGCGGGGGCTGCCCACAGGCAGCAGCTCTTCAAGAACTGCTCCCACATGGCTCCGTACCACAGGGTCCATCCATCCCCCAGCAACAAACTGCTCCAACACAGGCCCCCACGGGCGGCAGCTCCCCCCAGACCCCTTGCTCCTGCGTGGGCTCCTCTCCACAGGCTGCAGCTGTGGCCTGGGGCCTGCTCCTGCAGGGGGCTCTCCACAGGCTGCAGGGGAACTGGTGCTGTGTGCCTGGAGCACCTCCTGCCCTCCTGCTGCGCTGCCCTTGGGGGCTGCAGGGCTGGCTCTCACCCCTCTCTCCCAGCTGCTGTTGCCCAGCACTTCTTTCCCTTCCTTAACTCTGCTCTCCCAGAGACCCACCCAGCGTTGCTCATGGCTCAGCTCTGGCCAGCGTGGGTCCTTTTGGAGCAGCTGGCTCTGCTCTGATGTGGGACAGCTGCTGGGTTCTGCTCACAGAGGCTACCCCTGCAGTACCCTTCCTACGTAAACCCAGTGGGGATGGCTCACTTTTGCCCTTGAAGGACTCTACCTTTAAAAACCTGTCCAGTCCCTCTACCCTCTTGGGCCAGAACTTCCTCTTCCTACCCACCTATCCACTTCCTGAGTAAGGCAGAATCTTCTCAGTTGAAGACCTAGACTTCAAGACTTCAAGAAGACTCTGCTATTTGCTTTTGTCTGGACTTCCTTAAAAAAGGATTCAGTTTTTCTTCAGTCCCTTCAGAACTTTGTTGATGTCCTTCTGCTCCTGGTAAATATTGGCTGATTGTTTGCTTAAAACAAACAAGCAAACAACACATATGTGCATATACAAAGTCCTTTTTTTTCCCTCGCAGTGTCCAGGGAGAGGACTCAAGCTCTCAGCCTCACCAAGTCACTGCCAAAAGCAAGCAGATGGACGCATGGTTCGATGGTTACTTGATATTTTTCCCTGTGGATAGTAGACAAAGACCCACCAGCCAACTGTAATCCTCTCAAATGATTTTTTGTTGTTGTTTTTGAGTTAATGTATACTTCAGTTGTGATCTTGAGCAATCTCTTGTTAAAATTTTATGAGAGAAGGAGAGACACGTGGAGCCTGCTTTCATGAGCAGAATACTCTTCACAGTATTTGAAAGAGATCCATCTTGTTTTCTGGCACTGATGTCTTGTTTCTCAGACGCTGTCTCTCTGTAATAAGAGGACAGTGCCCAGTGTACATATTCTACTAGTGGAAAAAAAATCAGCACTAACACTTGCATAAATATATGCTAAATAAAACAAAATTCTTGAATAATGAATTCAAAGACTGAAAACCAGGCTTATTGGGAATTTGGCATTTTGGTAAATAATGCTTTTTTTTTTAAATTTAATTTAATTTTGTTTTTAACCGGTTTTCATTGGTTTTAGTTATTTAGTTTTGTTTGTTTGTTTGTTTGTTTTTCCTGAGAATACCATGGGGACAAAATACTGCATTTGAATGAAATTCAAGGAGTAGCACAAACTGAAAATGTGAAAAGGTTTTTCTTTCTTTTTTTTTTTTTTTCACAAAAACTGACATTCTCGCTGACTTGCTTCACCGAAAATGTGAATTATTCTGCAGTGTTGTTACATTACAGATATCATAGCACTAAAATAATGAATTTATTGCCTTTTGTCAGTTTTGCTAACCTTAATGCTATTTCAACAGTTTTGTATTTAACTTGAATAGATTATGAAAAAAAAAACCACAAACACCCAACATCTTGTTTAATTAGTATAGAAACCTCCAGTGCTGTTTACTGTGATAGACTGTGAAACTTCTCCTTAAATGAAAACTGATTCAAATAGCTAATTTGATTATCTTGTTATTTAAGAATGATGTTAAGAACAGTGGGTTAAGTGCTAAGCCACAGTTTCTGTGGAAAATTGATCAAGTGCTTTTCTTTGCCAGGGGATCTGTTTCTGAAGCTGCGATGGCTGCGGCTTTATGGACAAGGCTGAACATTAAAAGTGTGGAGAATAGATGTGCTCTTGGCCTGAGCCATGCCATGGGATTTCTTTGTGCCAAAATTGCTGGTGGTGATGCTGAATTAGCCCGGACAATTCATCAGCAACTGAGGTAGGGGAAAACTTATTTTTCTCCACATCCATTGAATGGAATCTCTGAGCAAGTGATTGATGTAACTGGAGTAATTTGAAGGACATATCTAATGTGGTGTTGGTATACAGGGTTATAAGTGAATGTAGGTAGACCATTACTGACAAGGACAGTGTCAACAGCCCTCTGAGATTAAAGGCTATGGCCACTTGTATGAACATAATGGTTAGTAACTAGGGTGAGAGTAGCATTGCCCAAAGTGTCACTTGAAGCTTATGAAAATCCATTCTAAGTATCTCAGTATCAGGCTGCAGGATATGAAAACTCCTATTACCATTGTTAGTACTTGGTAATGCTTGTCTACTAACATTACAGGAAACCTCACAAGACTACATGGGAAACTACAGGGGTGGCTGGAGAGAGGAGGGCAGAGATAGGTATAGCCTTTCAAAAGCAGACCCCATTAAACCACAAAGAATATCCTAGAGTAATGGGAAAACTGAGGAAGAAGACTGGAGCATTCTGTTCTCTTTCATGATGTCTTAAGGATACTGTACAAACTTTGATAAGTTCTACTTCTGTCATCTACTGACGAGACACAATAAGAGAACTAAAAAACCCTACTGAAAGATATGGATTTAGTTAGAGGGCATTTTTTACTTGTTTCAGGGTTTGCAGGACTGGTGTATGCAGCTTCCATTTTCATGACAGCAATGGGCAGAAAGCCTAGGAAATAGGCTTGACAGAACAAGGAGGAATAGCTGTGCAGCTTAGTGAGACCCAAAAGGCTGAGATGATGTGGGCTGATGATGCGGGTGGATCTGCCTTGCATATTTAGCAGTGGAAACCCAGACTGGTCAATTTCCCCTACACCTAATTCTAAAGCTACCTTCCTTGTGAACGATGTAGCTACAGGTGGAGTAACTTGGCAATGTCATCAAAGTAAAAGATGATCTGTTCTGCTGGTTTCTGTTCCAACTACAGATGGATCCTTTGGTCTATTAGACCAGAAACCTCTCTCCCCTTTGTTTCCAATGCCTTATCTCATACTAGAGAGTATGGTTTTAAAATATGTGCTTTGCAGCTAAAATTTAATATTTCATAAATATTGCCTAACTTCTATAGTTCCTAGAAAACTACTCCAGGTAGTGTTCTTAGCTGTTACTTTAACAGTCTTATGTATCAAAACCCTTTGCTGGCAATTTTACTCATCCCTTTCAAAACATCTTCTATTTAAAATTATTTACCAACTCAACTCACATCATCAGCTCAGTTCAGCTCAGCTCAGCTCAAGTCATCAGTTTTCCATCTGGTTGGGAAAGACATTTTTTTCAACAATAAAGATTTTTGTTGCCCAGTCAAAATTTTAAAGTTGGACCATTACAGAGCAAGTTTCTAAGGCATTCTGTAGTCTTGCATGTGGCATATAACCCTGAGGACTGCTAACAATGACAAAGAGGTCATCTGATACTAGCTGTAAACTGAACTGTAAAGTAATGGAACTAATCATGAGAAAGCAATAACTGATTTGAAATATCAAATATGAGTCTAAATTTTTATTTTCTATATTCGTTAATATCATGTTGCATGTATTTTTCTTAGATATTTTAATAGTCATACAATCTAGCTGGAAAACATCTGATGAATCCCGTGATTCATTCAGGTTGCTGGTTTTCTTTCTCGCTCTCTCACTTGTATGTTAACTTTATGAATGGTAGAAGAGACAGTATGTAATTCCTCTTTAGTACAAATATTATTGCTTACTTATTGTAATTCTTTTTGTTTTGCTTTTTGGGTCATGATGTCATTCTCTTATTGTAAATAAATTGTCATTCCAAAGTGGTATCTGACTATCTCATGGCTACTCATAGACTCCCTCTCGTAGCAGTCTTACAAGAAATTAAAGGGTTGAGTTTTCACATCCAGGGCTGGGAAGCTGAAGTCTGTGCATGATGAATAGTCCACATAAGAATTGTGGTGCAGCTTGGGAAAACAGAAAGCTGTCTCTCAAATACCTTTGTGTATTAACCATGAGTAATAATCCATCAACAAAGAGACTAACTTTACTGTTAGTTATTTTATTCAGCTGATCAAGAATCACAGAATCACAGAACGGCTGAGGTTGGACGAGACATGAAGAAGGTCATTTGGCCCAATCCCCTGCTCAAGCAGGAACAACCAGAGCAGGTTGCCCATGTTCAAACAGATTTTGAATATCTTCAAGGATAGAAGCTGCACAGCTTCTCTGGGCAGCCTGTGCTCATGCTCAGTCACACTCAAAGAGTTTCATTTCCCCATTTTTCCGTATTTTATATATATATATATATATATATTTTTTTTTTCAAAGAAGCATCAGGCTGATTACTATTTGGTCTGCTGTTTCTTTTCTCAGTGGTCTGGCAATACTTTTATGTTTTAGTTTGTTTGGTGTCAGTGTTTGATAGGATGAGAATCTCATTCTGCAGCACGTCATATTAATAGCAACAAGGGGTAGCAATGACTGGACATTTATTCAGCTTTATTAGAATGCTATGACATTTTTGTTATCTTTTGCTTTTTACTTTTTGTGCCCCAGAGATTTATTCACTGGCATAGCTCAAAAATGCTATTCTTAAAATAGCAAAAGCAGTTCTAGAGAACAAAAGAAAACAGTGAACAACCAAAACCTAATCAAAGCCAAAAGAAATAATTTTGCTGGTTGGTCAGTACATTTAAGGCCCACTTTGGCCTATAAGGAGAAGGAAAAGAAGAATATGCTTTCATGAAATGGTTCTAAAAAGAGCTGTCATGAAAACATCACATAAAAAAAAAAAAAGGAAGAAGCACTAAAATCTGGGGCTCTACTAAGAGAAGAAATAATGAGGGATAAAACAGCAGTAAATGTTAGTGGTTTTAAAAGGGAGAAACTGTCCCAATAAAGTCTGTTGAAACTACAGTTTCCATAGAGGGGTAACTTATAGCAGACATGAAAAAGAGGACCTTAGTAGAAAAGGTAAGGACAGATAGGAAGTCTTAAAAAGTGTTCATATAGTTAGAAGCATGACAAATTACATGGTGAGCTCCAGATTTATTCTCTCTCACCAGCTGTCATGACAAAATTGCTTTTATTTTACAGGTGAAAGTTTGTCTTGCCAGCTTTGCAAATACAACTGAAAATTAAGAAATTTCCTCCCTGTTGTCTATCGCTAGAATAGCATGTATTCCTATGTATGGGACAATAATGATGTGTCTAAACTGAATCTGTCTTCCTGATCCCTATCTATTAACTTAACAGTTTTTGTTAAAAATGTTAATATGACTCATACATACCACTTGCATTCTGGGTTTCCCAGTGAAATGTTAATGTTTATACCTTTATGTTTATACCTTTATACCTTTACTTAACAGTAAAAATCCTCACCCTTACTTTTTGCAACGCAGAATCTTACTGCCTGGATAAAAGTCCATGAAGACTACAGACAGATGGAAGGAATTACATCTGTTTCTGTGTTCCTGCAATTGTAAATAGGAGTGCAGAACCTAAAAGGCTGATATTTGATAGTGCCCTGAAAAATATTAGCAAGTTACTGAAGAGGAAGAAAAAATAAATACAACATAGAAGTTAGTATATGAAAAAAGAAATACCTATGAGAAAAGGTAGCCTTGGTGCTGGATTAATAAATGTTGGCTGCTGCAGGAGTGACTGCTGGCTGTAATGAAGTCTTTATTATAAAGTCAGTACTATGCACTTGCCTTTGAAGAGTTGGCAGTGACAAGGAGGTTCAGGTAATTCAGATTTTCTATCGTAGCATATTCTTTGCCAGGTTTTAAATCAAAGTAGGTTTTGATTCAAAGAACTTTAGCTGCTGAAGTCTCAATAACTGACCTTGTGTCTACTGTAAAATTAGAGGTGACTTTAACTAAAGCAGAGTTGAAGTGGTGAACATTGTATGAACATATGTAAAAATTGTTTTTGCAAACACTCTTTCTGTAAAGAAATTTCATCAGGGATTCCTCCTCTGTTTTTTTTTTTTTTTCTTTTTTTTACTTTGGTTTGAGGAAATGGCAGGTAAGGCTTTTTTCATTGTGAACATGAGCATGGGGTGGAGAGAGAAGGGTTGTTACTTTAAGCATCCATGTCCAGTTTCACAGGTAGGAAGGCATTCAGCACCCATCAGTTCCTTTTAACACTGAATGCTGTCAAAATGACTTCATCAGCAAAAAATAGGTGCTGAACTCTCCTGAAAATCTTATCCTCAGGGCATTTTTCCTGTTGGCGTTTGAGCAGAACTTGTTGTTAACATGCATGCTTTAAGTCTCAAGCTCCAGGCACTCTGTCTGTTCAGAAGCATCACTTTGCTCGTGACTTTCCTGTAACCTCATTCACCATTCTTCAGTGCATATTTGACAGCATTCATATTTCATTGTGACAAGCTCTCTAAATTCTAATACAGAATACTTTTTTAAAATGTCCTTTTGTGTGATGTTTATCGAGTTTGGGAATCATCATTAACTTACTGTAACTTAATTCATTATAATGAATAATACATTTTTTATTTTTATTTTTTTGCAAATGACAGTGAAATATGTAGTCTTTTTCCAGGTATAAGTATTTCTCTGGTGGCAATATATCTTTTGATACATGTCATATTTGTATTCTTTATATTCTTATTTATTTTGTTTGGAAATCAGTCCCACAGGACATGCTTGTTTTATACAACAATGTGCTTATTTGGCTGGCTTGCACTGGAGTCTCTTCCCTCAGGTGTTTCATTCTAAGTTCTCCCAGAATCAAATTGTGGTTGGAAACTATGGTTTCAAAGTCACAAATAAGTTTCACTGGATGCTGCCGAGCAGAGTGAAACACAAAACCAGAATAAAAGTGGGCTGTACTCGCAAAATATTCCCAAGGTTGCAATGTGCATTAGTATCTCATTTTTTCCAGTATCACGATTTTCATGTTGCAAGGAAGGTTTGGAACATCTCCCTGGTCCTATCATAAGCCAAGAAGCAGTGATGTAGTTCTCTTTCTGGTTTACTTCTGAGCCCACACTACTCTGTTTTGTGCAGTGGACTGGAGACCAAATACTTTTTCAGTCCAATTCCCTGTGCAGCAGTGGTGCAGCCAAGTACTCAACTGTTCGACATCAAGGACATGAACAATTCAATTTCTACCTGCATTTCGCCATGGCTTTTCTTGTGTCTTGCTAAGATTTTGATACATCATGTTGTTTATATTGTGGCAACTGTAGCCCAAGTAGCTAATTTTCATTAAGGACAACATTAATTTGAGAGAACTATGTCAGTAAGGCTGACTTCCCAGTGCCAATCAGTACCCAATATATTAAAAGTCTTGGCAAGGAAGAGATTCCCAGGCATGAGAATTTATGTCAATTTTAGTTAGAAAGAATTTGTACACTAGAGGCAAAACTAAATGCAGGCACTCCTTGTTTGAAGGTTGTATCTACCCTAGGAAGGGAAGAAGGGAAGCAGAAGACTGAAGGGTTGGGCTGGGCTGGGATGACTGGGGAAAATGAAGCTAGCAGGTCCTGCAGCAGGAGCAGGAAGGATGGAGATGGTCACAACCACTTCCTGCAGGAAAGGGGATGAGAAGGACTTTCTTCCCTAGACATGGCTGGCACCAGGTGTGCTTTGGATCCTCCAAGCAGCTCCAAGACTGCCTTTTGACATGGGCAGAGCAGGAAACAAGCTCCCAGGTGTCCTACCACTGGCAAAAGCACCTTTGCCCTGCGCAGTTCCCTGCCTCTGTCAAAGAATAACTTAACACACTTCACAGGAACTCTCAGTACAGACACTTGTGCCCTACCCAGCCAACAGCTGCTGCTGTGAACTGGGCTGGGGCAGCAAGCAGGGCTTGCCCCATGGTAAGAAGTTACTCTCCATTAGGCATTAAAAACCTTTTTTTTTTTTTTCTTTTTTTTTTTCTGTTGACATCCCATCCAATTCTGCTACACCAAACTTATGTACATTCACACAAGCAGCATTTTTAAATACACAGAGTGCTTCACTAAAACATACCATGGTAACCACACTGATTTGTATCAACTTTGAACTTCTAAAGAAGTACTCTTTAAGCCTTCAGAAGTACTGACAGAATTGGAGCTTAATTACATAGAAACCACCTGTTGAAATATATTACAACTGTGGTTACTGAATGTTTTTTAATTCTGGGTTATGGACAATATCTTATGTTAGCAAAAAACAAAACCAACCAACTGAACAAAACCACCATCACCACCAACAAAATCCAACAATTATTTTTAATTACAAATCTTTTTCCTACTTCTGTGTCTTAACAATGTATTTTTTTCACAAGTTCTTCCCTTCTACAGAAGGATTTTTTTCTATAGAATAAACCTTGACCATTCTGTGACCTGCAATATAATGTTAGCTGTGCAAGATAACACAGCAAAAAACATGACTGATTCTTCTGGATCCTCTCCCATATCACACTAAAAGCAAAGCCACATGACCTGTGGGATTGCTGTGGAAGAAACTGGAGGGATAGGAGGCCTGGGGGTCTGAACATCTTACACATGTCATGATAATCAGTCCACAGTGCAAGAAGAGCAAAATGACAAAATTATTTTGAGATCTTTCTCTCTGTTCAGCCACTGATGCAGTCACTCTATATAGTACTGCTGTAAGGGATGCCGCTACTTTTCTTGCTCTCCTTGACCTTGCTTACCTATGTCCATACACAGCATCACATTTTGTGATCTGAGATCTCAGCTTCTGGCAGCAACCCACAATGAGACAGAAATGTGGGTAATGCAGAACTGTATTTTCAGAATATGAGCTGGCCTGAACAGAGTACACTGAAAAGTGGTTTGTACAATATCTTCAACTCCATCTAAGGATTGTCTCACTACTACTTCCACTTCTGCTTTTGCTCTACTGCTTTCCTGTGTTAGGGATGATAAGGCCACTAAACAGCAATAAAATGGAAGGAAATTAATGCAGTGTAGGTCCCTGAGTCAGGTAACCTCGAGGTCTAGCACAAGCCCAGTAGCAGGGAAAAGAGGGGAGGAGTGGAAACATCCTTTTGATGGTTCTGTGGGGACTTCCTAATGCAATTGCAGAACTGCATCCTCTGTGACCCACAGTGACTTCATTCAAAGTCCTTGATGCTGAGCAACTGCAAAGCTTGCAAAGTTATCTTAATATATTAGCGTCTGATGCTGTGATGGTCAGCATCACTGAAATGATTGTACAAAGTAGAGAGCATAAAAGTACCTAGCTTCTTGCTTCCAGGTCCTCTGTGTGGCTGGATAAACTGTCATTTTCCCTTCCCTTCCCTTCCCTTCCCTTCCCTTCCCTTCCCTTCCCTTCCCTTCCCTTCCCTTCCCTTCCCTTCCCTTCCCTTCCCTTCCCTTCCCTTCCCTTCCCTTCCCTTCCCTTCCCTTCCCTTCCCTTCCCTTCCCTTCCCTTCCCTTCCCTTCCCTTCCCTTCCCTTCCCTTCCCTTCCCTTCCCTTCCCTTCCCTTCCCTTCCCTTCCCTTCCCTTCCCTTCCCTTCCCTTCCCTTCCCTTCCCTTCCCTTCCCTTCCCTTCCCTTCCCTTCCCTTCCCTTCCCTTCCCTTCCCTTCCCTTCCCTTCCCTTCCCTTCCCTTCCCTTCCCTTCCCTTCCCTTCCCTTCCCTTCCCTTCCCTTCCCTTCCCTTCCCTTCCCTTCCCTTCCCTTCCCTCCCCTCCCCTCCCCTCCCCTCCCCTCCCCTCCCCTCCCCTCCCCTCCCCTCCCCTCCCTTCCCCTTCCCCTTCCCCTTCCCCTTCCCCTTCCCCTTCCCCTTCCTTTTTTTTTTTTTTAATTGAATGGAGATTTTGTAACTGTTATTTAGTATTTGTTAAACAGACAAACTGAATAGATGAAGGGAGCAACCTCAGAATACACACTGTCAGTGTCAAGGACATGGTAAAAAAACAGTTACATGTGACCAACAGCAAATGGAATGTATCCTGAAACAGACAAAATGGTCTGTAATCTCAGTAATGAATAATCTCCGTAACGAATGGCTTCACCAAGACTCCATAATTTCTTTCAAAAATGTTTGTGGATGGAACTCTGTGAGTGGAGATAGAATAGCTACTGAAAACATTTTCTGTTCAGCCTACCCATTTCTTGACTTCCTTTAGATTTCATGATCTAAATATGATAACGTAGCCAGGGATCAGCAAAGTTGGATATCAAGAAAGGACACTGCAGTCTCTACAAATAGTCACTTTTAAGTTGTATTCTCACAAAATTATTGTCTGAAGTTGCAGAGAATGTAAAGTCTTATGACCATATGGATTTATATGTAGGTTGTTGCTTTGTTTTGTTTCTTTGCTTGTTTTGTTTTAACTGTCTAATTCAGGTAGATTTTGATCTCCAGTTATTAGAGAAAACAGTTTCTATGGATGAAAAGGGATTTATTTGTTTATTTATTTATTGCCTTGGAAGAAAAGCATTTTTGTTACGGCAGTGGTGTTATTAAACATATTATTATTTACTACTAATGCAAATGTATCTGGTCAAATATTCATTATGTAGGTAATAAAGCCATTACAGATGATTTTAAACCACTTTTACTAGATTATAATTGATGAAACTGGTAGGGGTGTCCAAAGGAATGTAGTGTTGGAACCCGTTTGTTGCTTACTATCCATTTTGTTGTAAATGATGCTGGGAATTTCAGAAAACTCTATAAAGTGTGTGCATTCAGGTAGGCTCCCACTCAGCTATGTCTGCTAATGCAAGGGCAAAATGTGAGCAGAAATACCAGTGTTTCTCCTATCTTCATTTCTTTCTTCCATTATTACAGATGTTATGCTTATATCTAATTAAAGGCAAACAGAAGAGGTCTAAACTTCAGACAGTAATCAGTGAGAACAGAAGTCATGCTGGGATTGCACAAAAGGGATACTTTTCACTTAGCTCTCTCTCTACCTGTCTGTGTAGTTGTAAATTTTGTTCTTTAACTGTTTATACATACATTTGACTTGGACAAACATTTTCTGTTAGGTGAACTTTCATTGCATATTTTACTATGTATACTATCCCTACTCCTTTATAATATATGATCCTTTTACACCCAATGTGTGTCTCATAAATCTTGTAAAAATCCATTTGTTTGTTTGTTTGTGTATTTATTTCCCTTCTGCCTGATTTGTGTCTGCCATTAACCACTGCAGTTGGCTCCAATGATTTATTAGGTGTACTGATCATAATGCTGTCTCATAGGGACCCCTTAATTCTGGGTGAGAAAGAACCTCGTGCAGATGAAGTCTCAAATCCTACCTCTTTGCAATGAAAGTAATTTTCACAAGTTTGGGAAAATGTTAACTCTTGTATTTGAATATTCCTCCTTAGTTTATAATATTTTTGCCATGGGAATTCTGGTAAAAATAGCTTCTTTGAACATGGTTGTATTCTAGGCAAATGGCTAGTTGCAAGTCTATTTTCCATACAAAAATCTTCTTGTTTATGGCTCACTACTATGACCATTATTATAAGTTCCCCTGAAGTTATGACAATAGTATTGTCAAGGAATTCTGGCAATGAATATGCACAGGAGAAGTATGGTTATCATGTGCTGACCATTTGTAAGTTGGTCTGCAAGACCTCTCCTAAAAAATCTTTTGGAAGAATTAGAACAAAATAGTGAATTTTCATTGTTGCTTTGTCATGCTGGTAAGAATATTAAGAGTCAATCCTCTGTTTCCAATGGTGGTGACTTCATTGGATGCTCAAAAATGAAAGTCTACAGTACTTAAAGGGAAAAAAAGATGTGCAGAATAAACTAACTTGACAACAAGTATCTTACGTTACTGACAACAAATGCTTAACTATCGATGCTTATGATACCCTTCTGATTCCCCTGCCTTTCTTTTTTAAATACCATGGAAACACAATATACTGTAATGAAATGATGACGTAAAATTCATTCTGTTTTCCTCTGTGTATGTATGTTTTTACATCATCCAGTATACAGGGAAATATTCCCCTAAACAACTGTTCCTAATCCAAAACATCTTCTATACTGTTATTATTAATAGAATTGTCCACCACTGCAATGGTAACCAACAGTTTGTGATCTGCAGTAACCACTATAATTATTTTTCTACTAATTAATTTTCTTTGACTATAGGATTAAGCTTATGCAAAAGAAACTTTTTTTTTTTTTTTAACCTATATTTGGAGATCAGTATGTAAAACTAACCCATAAGATTATTCTTTTCTAAGTTTCCCTTGGATTCTCCTCTCCTTCTTTGATACGGGATATTTCAAATTCAATTAGATCACTGTCATAAATTATTGCAACTTTTGCTGTCACAAGCACCATGTTGTGACACCATGTGTTGCCCATGTGGCAAAGAATATTCAGATTTTTACTGTTATACTTTAGGCAATAATTATACCTTTCAAACTGTCCACATAAGATCTTTTACTGAATTTCTTTTTGCCTCAAAATGCCTGTTTGATATTTGACAAATGACATTTGGCATTTGGACAAAGTGTTCCACTCACCTCACTGAGATCTTTGCTTTTATACTTGGCTTAATACCAATATATGTATCTTGTTAAAGATCTGTATCTGGTAAGCCACCAGTAATTTTTCTCTTTCTGAAGGAACTTTTATGAAAGTAACCTCATTTGATCCACTTATCTCATGTGTTAAGTGCATATGCTTATAAGCATTTCCTGTTAGATATTTAATGTCATTTCCCACTTAGAATCTCTCCCGCCCTACAGATCAAGACAGAGGTTTCAAAAAGCAGTGCTGGCTTTGGACAGTCTGTTTCCTATTTTTGTGTCAGTTTTATTATACTAACACTAAATATAGTACCCCACTAGGCAGGATCTTTAATAAAACTAAACATTTCTGAAAAAAAAATAAAAATAAATAAATATATATATATATATCATCACAGCCAACAGGCATGTTGACTTGGGTATAGAATATTTTTTATACTAGTATGGATTATCCTAGGTAGAAGTGATACATAAGGAATATTCTTCATTTAAAATAACCTAGAGTAAGAAAATTAGAAAGGCATTCATTCAAAACATACAAAATAATGTACAACAAACATTTGAGGACTGATTATGAAGTAGGGAAGAAAGGGGTCCTGATTCAATTGTTGAAAAATGGGTCATACACAGGAGACACAGAGCTTCTTGGATACATCAAAAAATAATATCCTTCAGAAGGTTTCTCAGAGATGACTAGTTTGCAATACATCTTGAATCCTGGGCTCCTGTGCTGCTTTGCGACTTTGTGACTCTGTGATGTTTTTGGAGCCTGAAGTAGCACAATATTTCATTAAGAACTGCAGCCTATGACAAATGTTAACTAGCTCTTGGACTTTCATCTATCATCTTCTTCAGAAAAGCATTTAAAAGAGCACCTATATCTGAACTTTTGTAGAATGAAATCATTAAAGATTCATATCTCCCCAAGTTTTAACCTAGTCTGGACTGTTGACCTTTATTTATTCAATTGCTAGATTTTCTCATCCTAGAGCATGCTGAGTTACAAAAACTGCTTTTGACCATAACTTGGAAAAGTCATGCAAACTTCTTTTACTGGAGTACACTTTCTGAAGGAATAATAATATCTAGTCAAATTATTCCATTGGGGAACTCTGCTGTAGCTACAGATGCTATGTCCACCTTTACTGTCTTAATTCTAATTTAAATGAGAGTTGAGGGCAGCTCATATGTGGAGTTTATCGTGCCTGAACTTTGTAACACTCAGTGAAGTCTTCCTAAGTCTTAGTTTGGGCTAAATTTGAGCTTCTGGGTAAAGCATAGACAGTACTGGTGCCAGTAGCAAGTCTAACACCATCATGTATAACAACAGGAAACTCTCTGCACTTGCAGTTCGGGTCCCCAGCATTACCCCACAAATCAAAAGAGCTAGAGCTGCTACCCAAGCCAGATATTGCGCAAGGCATTCAAAACATCTTGGAGAAATCTTGACAGCATTACTGGAAGTCACACCAAATTAGTCTAGCAGACCACCTGGTTTACATATCCTGTTATTAAGAGAGACTCAAAGCTGAAATTTTCAGATGTTGATCAGATTAATTAAATATAGTGCAAAGTGTTGTCTATAGGTTTGCTAAATCACGATGTGTAGTGTACAGGTGTTATTATCCAGCTGATTCAGTGAACTCTGAAGCTGTTATTTAAGAATTTTTTTTTGTAGTATTAATAGCGAAATTGTCAGTCTTATATGTTTCATCAGTATATGCAGATATGATCCTTTGAAGAGTAAAGCCTTGCAATCCCATGCCACATCCTATCTTTTGAACTAACTGGGTAGATTTAGCTTTATTAAAGGTAGCAGGCAGATAAGTAAAATACAGCCAAGAATATGATATTCAGGTAATACTTATACCTGTTTTTTTTCCCATCAAAAACCATTGCAATTATATATTTTAATTTACTGAAGTAGTTGTTTTTGGAAAGAACTAGTCACCCAAGTTCATACATTTTTGAGAGTTACACATTAGGTGGAATCAAATTCCAATCTCTTTAGCCACAGCACTTTGGCAGAGAAAGCTTATCTTAGTGAAATGCTACTCTCTGGTCAGAAGCTATATCAGCATGTCCCACCTGAGACTTCCTTTTCTCCACCAGAACTCTCTATGCCTGATTCTGTTGTCCCTTGAATGGAAGTAAACCTAAACCAGTTTCACTGAAGCTTATGAAGGTCATTAGGCAGAGAGTAACAAGGGAATCAGTTTCTTTATCTAGAAGTCTGTCTACTGCTGTCTCATTGCCAAATTTCCTCTTACCTTTACCATAACTCCTAATAAATGTCTTAGTCTTTTTCTTCTTGTAAGTGCCTTCTTATAAAATCTCATAAAATTTTACTTTCAAAAAGTCAAGAGTTGACTTTTGACAAGTTGCTTTCTCAGTCCAGAAAAAGACTCACTGTCACCATGGCTTTCTATTCATCTTTAAAACCAATTAAAAGAAGTTTTTGTGTTTTTTAAAATGTTTACCCTAAGGTCATATATTTACATATATAATTTTACAATAATCATGTTTGTCACTCCTTGCATTTTGGAAGCAAGCTTTTTCATACTTCTCATCTGCTAAGTTTCTGTATATTTTTTCTTCACCTCACCAGAAAGTAGTCACTGCTGCTTTGCATCAAAAGTCTAAATGGCAAAGGTAGTGCTCTACCCAATGCAGGTACAGAATTACAACCTCAGCATCAAAACAGCAACACCAAAATCATATTATTTTTGGGCCTGGGGACAAGTGTACCACCCACTAAGAACACTATTTCTTTGCTCAACAGATCAATCTTTGTAAGCTCATTGCTATATATTTTTAACTGTCTCTAGGCTAAATGAAAAACCTAAATGAGAAAAACAAGTATGCATAAAACTTGTTGTCTGGTGCTAAATCCAGAGACCCACAAAATTTCCAAGTCCCTGCAGTAACTCCTGAATAATCACTTTTCTGAACAAACTTTTCTGATTTGCAACCTGCTTGAGCTCATGCTAAAGTCTGTCTGTACTAAGAATCTAATCAAGCCTCCTTAATAAGTCAGCAGCTTTTTTCAAGGCTCTTTTCAGATCCAAGAATTTCTTCGATCCTAAGAGTTTTTCATTATTTGTCTGGCACAACTTCATTTGGAGAGGGAGTGTAATAGCTGTGAGGTGACTTTTCTGCAGAGGAGACAGCAACTCACAGATCATAGCTTGACAGCCATGAACTTTCTGTATGATAACCTCTGTCTGCTTATTTCAGTGGTCGCTTCATTAAATGACACCCCAGATACATATATCCACATAAAGCCAAAGCTGTAGTCATGGGAACTTAATCAGATAACATTTCCTGTTGCTAATCTTCAATGCCATAAAAATAAGTCTTTCAGTTTTGAAGCACATCATCTTGCATTGTCTACATCACCATATTAAGCACTTCATATCAGATATGTTATTTTCATTCCTCACAAATATGTCTATGAGAGTAATTAAAGGCACACAGTGAATTTTAACAGGTCCATAGACCTTCATTGCCAAGCTGGATATTTCTTTGTGTCAGTCTTCTTTATTTCTACTGTTAGTCTTTACTTATTTTTATCTGAGTTTAATCTAATTTTGCTTTCTTTAATTTTGAATACATGGAATGACTCCAGAGAAAATTTCTTGTATTTCTAACACAATTTTTACAACATAAGAATATATATTTCACAAATCAGCTTCACTTCTCTATTCTACCCCATAGGAATAATACTAACTAAACTTTTCTCTTAAAATTCAAGGTGAGATGTTTTCATGTCTGTGATAGTGTAAATAGTCACTGTGTTGTTTTTTTTTTTTTTTTTCTAGTGTGCAATTAAGTTCACATGGTTAGATGTATCTTATTTGTCCTTTCTGCAACATGATATATATTTTTATATTAAACATTATAATTGGTTCTTCTACACTTATGACATTCTATAAAATGTTGGTTAAAAAGTAACAGCAGCGATCTTGCTGTAGAGTACAGGATGGACCTTTCTCCATACATTGTGGAAACGACCCATTGGTTTGAAATTGCTGTAGTTCTGTGGCTGTAACCACAGATATGGTTACATAAAGGTATAAAAAAGACATGGTTATACTTTTGCCATTAAAGACCTATGTATTCTGTTGATTACAGTCAAAACCAAAAAACTATTTTAAATTCATAAGAAATGGTTTAGAGAACAACCAGGAAAGGACTTGTCCGTAAGCCTGGAAACTGCTAGCTTCTTCTACTTAGGTACACTGACATGTTTTTATGAATGGGTCAAAATTGCCAGGTTTATTTGGACAGAAAACTTCTGACTTTTTGTCAGTCCAAACAGGATCACTGTAACAAGAGACTGGTGCTCTGTGCAAACTGCAGTGTCTAGAAACTTCAGAAAAAAAGTTAAACCCATGGAGGCATTAGAAGGATCACAATGGTCTATTTCTTCTGAAGTATCTTCGGACAAAAGGAAAGTGGTAACAAGGTGGTGAAAAAAATTCTGGAGTAACTAGATTATTTGGGTTAAGAGTTTCCAGTTTGGGCTAGTCTCTGCTATGGCAATTCTCTGTTGCCAGCTTATTCAGATCTTTTGCACTACAGACAACAAGGCTTTGCAGTTTCTGCAGTTCAGGCTTCTGTGGTGAAGGAGGGAGGGATACAAAACAAACATAAAACTTATATAGCAAATATAAAATATATTTATTTGCATATATTCTAATTCACTAATAATTACTCTGATTCAATATGTCAATATTCAGATTCAGTATGTCATTAAAACTAGCACTGAAGTTCAAACATATATATATATATATTTAACTTTTCTATGTTCTTTTCCAACTCTCCAAAGTGCTCTCCCAGGTTTACTAGTACATCGTTTTCACTAATTTAGCACAATATAGAGACTTTTGCTTTAGGTTTGAATACACCTGAAAGTAAAAATCGAGAACATGGGCACTGCCTCACTGAATATTCCCTCCCTGACAACCATAAAAAGAGAAGTATTCAGAGGAACCTTTCCTAGCAGTAGCATCAGCTCCATAATTTCCCATCGTGATGAACAGAAAAGCCTTGCTAGGCAGCAGGAAAAAAGTGCAGGTAGCTAGATGGCACGTGCACAATGGCAGTCCCATTTGTCCTGACTAGGAAACTCTGCTCCACACAGGAACAGCAACACGGAAAACTGTGTTCGACTTTTTTTTCCTGGGTAAGAGGATGTAAACTACCTGCTAGACTCTGGGCAGATTTCACTGGGGTAATAAGCTTTCGCATTAACACATAGGAAACTGTTAAGAAGAGGGCTGTCTTGAAAATTTCAGGTTACTCTCTGGTCTGTACACCGTCCATCCTTCATTTTAAGTCATGTTGTAGAAAACATTTAAAGGAATGCATCGATCTATTTGCTGTAAAAGGGTTAATAAAATTACACAGGAGGCATCTAAGTATTTTAGCAGTAAGCATTTCAAAATTCAACTCTGCGTCTCTTTCAGGGTCAAATCATGGTTGCTTTCTCAAGCTCTTCAGAGGTTGTTGGCACCAATGTAATTTCTGATACAGCTGATAGTGAAGCAGTCCCTGTGGCTTGTAAACTGAACTTACTTTCCACTCAACTTGCAGCAACCAATTGAATGCTCAATGCCTTTTGCTGCATAAAAAACTCTGAGGTGGGTCATGATGCTCAACAGATTGCTCCTGCGGCCCATTACCATCTCTCTACTTGCCTATTAACAGCCCAGGGGACAAAGTTCTGTACTTCTACTCTTTCCAATATAGTCTGAAAACAACAACAACAAAAAAGACAGCATGCTCCTAGGTCATGTATCAGCACAGAAAATCAGCAGTAAGGGGCACAGAGCTCTGCAGGGAACCTTGTTTAGATAACTCCAGGTGTCAGTTAGCAACTTTGTTTTGCAAAAGATATAATACCTCACTGTTTGGGATCTGGATTTGGTCCCATTAAAAAATAATAATAATAATAAAAAAGGAAATTAGCACATAGAATTGAAAGTAAGGAAGCAAAAATATGAATTATTATCTACAGTATGCTCATTCTTTGACAGGTGACTGCAGCACATATCATTTGCTACAGAAAAGCTAACTTTCAAGCAATTATTTGTTGGTGCAAGAGAATGTTGAAGAAGGAGTCATTTTATTTGATAGGAAAAACTGGAAAAAATTTAACAGAAAAAAAACCTAATCCTTTTGATTACATAATTCCATGAATAATATCCTAGTCATCCTCAAAACATTTCCATTAGGATTAAGTTCTTGTTTCAATCCTTAAAAAATTTATTTGCTTTAAAATATATTTATTTATACTTTTAGATTATATGAAACACTTAATGCAATCACTTCTCTCACTTTATACTTTTATTCTTCCTTTACAGTCTTTCTCATTCAATTTCTGTTCTCGCCCTCTCTCTCTTTCAAAATTACATAAAAAGAGGTAGGACATATTTAATGAAATACCTCGTGCCTTTTTAGTTAGCCTGAATGGTTTCCTTCCAAGTATGAACTTTTATTCACTGTGATTCTTTGTGATATTTGATTTTCTGCATACCTGCAGGCTACACTGCTAAAGGTCAGTTTAAGATTTGGCCAGTTACTTCTGCTCAATTTAAGTAGCTTTTGGGGCAGACTGAGAACTGCATAATAGTTATGATCATACAAATATCAGAAGAAAATGCTACAGAATTTGGAGGAATTTCCTTTGGAGGGAATATAGCACCATGCTACGACTATATGTGTGCACCTCTGTGTCTGTATGTGCATGTTTGCAGACCTTCTGTTTCTGTGAGAGCCACACAAATGTGCCTAAGGAGCTGTCTTCTATTGAGTTGCTACTGTATCCCAGATCACTGAGAACTTTTACTTACAGCTTTTGTGCAATGGCCACATAAATTTTTGGGACATGATAAAAGAAAAATTCCATTTATATACTTTATATTTATATACACTTAAAATGTAGAAAACCGACATTGTACAATTGCTTTTTCTTCGTTACTCTCTCACTTGGAGGCAGCACTGACTTGTTGGATATTTCTTGAAGTAATGTTGGTTGTGAAAAGAATATTTTTTTCAAGAACATATCAAATTAGATAATATTTCATTTGAACTAACTAACGAGGTAAAATTCTTACCTAATGAGTGAGATGATGTCTAAAATGCAGAAGCCAGGAGTCCTTCTCAGGTCCAAGGTTTGTGTGTATGCATTACCTGCATCTCAGCTCCAAGCAAGACAAGGTTTGGGAGTGAGATCCAGAGTTCAGCATGATTTCTGAGATCAGCAGAAAACCTCAGGTATCCTCACTCAGCAATGCTGATAGGAAGATGAAGGTCAACAGTCCTACACCGCAATTTTTGGCCACTCAACATTTGAATGTCCAAATTTGCTCAATTATTTTTATTACAATTTTGGTCAATTCTAGCCTATATGAGTGCGTGAGTCATTACATTATTGCTTTTGATTGATGCAGCTCTATGCATGGAGTGTGCATGAAGCGTTTACTTTCTCTCTTATTCTCCCCGTATGGGATTTTCTTAGTGATGGCTAGGTGCAGAATGAGAGAGAGTTCTGAACATGTCTTCATCCAGCTCTCTTCTTGGCATGTTAGGCCTTTCCAAAATGAAATGTTTGAAGAAGTTCCAGAAAAAGAATATCAGAAACAAAGTGTAACAAGTTGAAGTAACAGATAGTGTACATAACAATATTATCAAGCCCCTAACGAAGTGTGTCTGTGTGTTTCCTCAAAAACCAACCAACCAACCAAAAAGACAGCAACAACAACAACAAAAACCCAAGTAATTATATTGAAAAATGACCTGGGAAACTTCCATTTTCTAACTGCTGACACAGGTAACACATGGAAGTAAAGATGAGCCAGAATGTGGCCGAAGCTTTGCCCTCAGACAGACGTGTTCAGATTCTTTCACAGAATCACAGAATGGCCGAGGTTGGAAGGGACCTCTGAAGATCATCTAGTCCAACTCCCCTGCCGAGCAGGATCACCTAGAGCACATTGTGGAGGATGGCATCCAGGTGGGTTTTGAATATCTCCAGAGAATGAGACTCCACAACATCTCTGGGCAACCTGCCCAGTGCTCTGTCACCCTCACAGTAAAGAAGTGCCACCTCATATTCATCCAGAACTTCCTGTGCTTCTGTTTGTGAAGTTTCCAGTGACTCCTTCTTCTGCACCTCTTGTGCATGTAGATGGAGAAGGATGGAGGAGGCAGAATTACTACCTTATCAATTATTCTGAATTCAGGCTTCATTCTTAAAACTTTCAAAAAGTGTTAAAAGGTTTATAATAACAAGAGTCCTCATAAAAAACATAGCTGCTTTTATGTAGAAATCATATGCTCCAGAATAGATATTGTCCTTTTGTATGGCTGTTGCAATGATCCTGGGTGAATTTTTTTTGAGATTTCTATGTGATTTATTAGCCCAAATTTCAAATACAGAATGTTTTATGAGTTTAAAAAACTGAATTTCAATGGGATTAAAGCGTACAGGTCACCTAAAAATATTGAACTCTTAGGTATTTTACAGCTTCTCCTTCTCTACACTGATTTCCATGTACAGAAGCAGCTTTTAAAATTATACTTTTGAAAATGACTTTCATCTTCAAGGATTCATGTTGCTCTCTAAGGATTATTCAGATTGACTATTAGTTTTCCATTGAAATATACTAGACTATCAATTTCTTCTCCTTCATTTTCTTTCTCACTACGTCTCTAGATAAACAAATGAAAACAGAGGAAATATGCCTGCAAAACAAGAGGACCTGCTCCTCATATGTGGGGACAATTACATCTGAGGAACAATTCTGACTGCTGAAATTGACATTTCAATTCATGATAAAAGCAGCCTTTCATCAGCTGGGAAGCATCAATACAACCAGAGATACCATGTAATGAACATATCAGAAAAGAAAATCATTTTGCTCTTCTATTGATTAGGAGAGTCGCTCTGATGCAAAACAACTTCTATTAACTTTTTGCAACATTCTTTTGGGAATAACACTGCCTTGGGGTAATTTTAAACAGAAAATTTAGCAAAAATATTGGAATAGAAGTAAATTACAAAAATGCTATTACTCATTCACCACAGAAGTATGGAGTTCAATAGACTTTTCCTTACTAAACTACAGAGTCAATCAGTAAATAAGGAAATAAGTATTGTTGGACTATCTCAGCTGCATTAAATTTATGCCACTTGCGAAATGGTTCCTAGCTTTTGATAAGCAGAAAAAATGCCTGTTGTTAATGCATAACTGCCCAAGTGAAAAAAGAAAGGAAGAAAAGAAAAGAAAAGAAAAGAAAAGAAAAGAAAAGAAAAGAAAAGAAAAGAAAAGAAAAGAAAAGAAAAGAAAAGAAAAGAGAAAAGAAAAGAAAAGAAAAGAAAAGAAAAGAAAAGAAAAGAAAAGAAAAGAAAAGAAAAGAAAAGAAAAGAAAAAAGAAAAGGAGGCAGAACAACTTCTGCTCTCTATCTATCTTGTTCTTCTGGGGAACCAAAGATTGTGGTTATAATAAAAATTTCCACTCTGTACATATTCATCACCTGTAATCAAGTCATCCTCATTGTCAGGGATGAATTGTTGGATGATTTTTCCCACTGAAAACTCCATTTTATTTTGACAGATTTCCACAGTAGTGGACTCTCACAAGGCAGTCTTGTCACACAATATTATAGCAAGGTTTGTTTTGCCTGATACCTGCCAGTTTCACTTTGCTCAGACTGCTGTTTCAGCAGTCTGCTGTTGCTATGCCTGGAGTAGATAGCTCCCAGGCAAACCACATCCAGGCCTTTTGTCACTGAATGGGAGAGAAGAAGGATAACACAGTCCAGCCTCATCTGCCAGGTCACGTGTTCTACTGCTATTATGTGTTAGAATGTGCCAAGGATGAGTGCTGCATATATAAAAAGCTGCAGCCTCCACAGATGTGCACAAAATGCATCCTGCAGTCCAAACATGGCACGTATTCTCCCCACATTCAATGCTTTTCAACTTTTGAACTTTTGCTGTTTGAACCCTGCAACAAGCATTGTAAAGATCATATAGGTATGTGCTGCAGATCTGCTAGATCAGACTCAAATTCTCTGCTACAGCTCAACTCTGATAGCTTCACTTGCTACTTCATATACGAGGGCAGGCCTCTGGTTTTGAGATGGGAAGAGGTGACTTACAACCCTTCTGTACTTTATATATTGAAATAAAGTTTTGCCTGCAGGGATTGAGAAATTACTGGGCTTAGCACATTTCTGGCAGTCATGCCCAAATGCTTCTACTTGAGCTTTCCAGAAAGTAACAGGAATGGAAAGAAACCCTTTACCTAATCAGTAAAGCAGCTTCATTGCAACAGTCTGCATGCAGATTTTAAATTACAATTAAAAAATTGAGACCAATACTAAAAAGTCTTTAATCACCAGATGATGGTGAATAATCAACAGTTTACGACTGTGAGCAATGACCAGACAGGCAACTAACTGTGCCTGTCCAAAAATGATGGAGTGTTAATAAATAAGATTTGAAAAACATTGCCTGTAACCTCCTAGTTGGGTACACATTTTCAACCATATTTCAAACCCTTATAATACAGATACCTTTTCAGCATGTCCAGAAGAATAAAATGAGGTTATATCCTTATTTTCATGTAGAATATGGTAGACAGAAGCCATATCATCCTATGAAAAATGTGTAACAAAAAATACTTGTCTTCATGCATTTTTTGGGAAAAAAAAATATTGTATACTAGCCCATACACAAATATATAGGTGTAACAGAATCTTGTGGCCATTTCTCTGTTCATGAGTATTCTGCAGTGAGTTTCTTGCTAGTGAAAGACTGGTGTCTTTGGGAGCTTGGACCATGTTGTTCACTTTCATAGAAGGTCTGAAACAGAAGTGCTTGTAGCAGAGCAGAAACAAGAGGAAAACAGTTGACATAAGGGACAAGCAGAAGAGTGAAAGCTCAAAACTGGATCGCTAGTGCATTTCATGTCAGTAGCTGGATGGACAAACAAACAGGAATCAGTCAAGATAAAAGGGGGCTGTGGAGATTTCTTAAGGTTCTAAAAGAAAAATAAACAAAAACATTAAAATAACAGCTTTTGTCAAACTTTTTTTTTTTTTTTAATATTTTCCTTCAGTTCTGAATTATTTAATTTTCTTCTGACCCTATTCTTCTCATGGAGACAGTTTTTAAATGGAGAGGGTATTTTAGAATAATAAGTTAGAAGGATTTGTTTCTCAAAATGAAATGTTTCACCATTGCTTCAACAAAACACTTCATTTTGAAAATGTCAAAACATTTTACTTGCATGTTTTCAGAATAAAATGTTTTGACATTTTGAAATCTCCCAGTTTTTGACAAAATTATTTGCAGAGTTCAATGGTAATCAAGATTTCTAGCACCCAGCTTCCCCCCAGGTGCACACACCCAGAGACCATCCTATATGGCGATTTTAGTATTTAGTAAAAAGAAAAGTCCCAGATCTTCCCAAGCAACAAATAAATTACTTATTAATCCCACAGCAGTGATCAAAGAGCAGATTCTCTCAGACAGGAGGAGGACTCCAGGTTCCTCCTGAAACCCAGCTGGATTCATGGTAGTACAGCAGGGCTGTAGGGACATGTGCAGGGACATGTGGCTGCCAAAGGCATGACTGAGAGGGAAACAGGAGATGCTTGGCATGAAGAACCCCTCTTACCCCATGACACTGCATGGCTCTGGGTGCTCCCCTACAATGATAAAACCTGTGGGAAAAGTAAAAAACAAAAACAAACAAAAATAAACAAATAAACAAAAAAAAAAACAGAAAAAATCTAAACTGGTATTCAGAACAATCAGTTCCTAAGTGTCACATAGGTCTGACAGAAAACCTCTCAGAACATCACTTAAGCCTATGGATTCTTAAAATATTTGTGCTATTTTGACTTATGTCTCTTTTTATTTATTTATTTATTTAAATAATCATGTTCTGAGCTGCCCTGTGGGTGCTGTAAAATTTCTCCCATGGTTTAATCTATACTCATTTTCTGTAGCCTTTGGACTTTGTAACTGTGCTTCATTGTGCCCTATATTTTTGTCTCTCCAAGGATGAGTCTTTTGTTTCCTTTTGAACTACATTTTCGTATTTGTCTGCAGGACTGGGAAGGTAGAGGTTTAAAATCTCAGCTTTTAAAGGACTTATCCTGTGTTTTCATACAGATTATCCAATGGAAAAACAGGCTGAATGACTTGTAGCTCTATGGTTTTCCCATGCTAAGTCATCTCTGCTGATTGTGAGAGATGCGTGCCCACATAA
This sequence comes from Cygnus atratus, assembly GCF_013377495.2. Lineage (NCBI taxonomy): Eukaryota > Metazoa > Chordata > Aves > Anseriformes > Anatidae > Cygnus > Cygnus atratus. The sequence continues at coordinate 71,853,824 of NC_066396.1, forward strand.
AAGCAGCAGTTTGTATCTACCTTTCAGAGGTGTGTTGCCATTGCCTTCAGGGTAAGGCTTAGGAGAAAAAGCAAAGGGATGCACACTTCAGATGTCACTCTATTTTCCTGCCATCTGAAATGTTCTGATATCAGCTAAACAATCTAGCAGAAATCAGATAGGAAAATCTGCAGAAGGGGAGTCCATGCTGCAGAAAAATAATAACCTGCAAATCCTACACAGACATATCTCATTTCAGTCCCTGTGTGATCTTTCCTTTCTAGCCCACCACAGCTAGTTTGTCCCCCAGCTTACTCAGTTAGTCCCACAGCAAACCTCTCAACAGTTTGAATAGTGTTGACTCCACATTTCTTCCTTCTTATGTATTTGAGTTGCTGTCATACAATTTATTATTATTATTCATAATAATCATAGTGATAATAATAAATACAACGTTATTATTAGCAACAAGTTAGAAACATGAGAAATAAACACTAAAATTTCAATACAATATTTATTAAATTTGTATATGCAATTACTAACTGGGGCAGGAATTGCAGTGTAGGAGGTCCCACCCCTTTTACTTTTGTCAGTAACATATAGCATGGAAGTTAACATATTCTCTAAGGAAGGGGCAGTCATGCCTCATAATGCCAGTAGAAGAATCAGGAAAAAGACTCTGCTTCAAGGTGCAGAAGCCTTGGAAGTAGGCAGGACACAGGCTCAGCACGCTCTGTCTTTTGTGTGACACTCTTAGGCATTGCAGACATTGCATAGGGAGATGAGGTGGTGACATCTGGGTGTGGCAATGCAGAGCTTGACTATGAACCCAGGTCTGAGTTCCATGTCTTTTGCTGAAGCACTGTGTACTGCAGCCTACTTAGTTACAATTAATTTGTAATAGTCATTTCCACAATTTATAAATAATATGGTGTGATGTAATAACTGATAATAGTACAGATTACAGAATGAGCTTACATCTCAACAAAATGTTCTCTAATGTGCCTATTATACTGCAGCAGAACAGGTTATTGCAAAGTGACTCAACTTGCACTTCTCTTTAGCAAGTGAATCATAATGCTTTAATGCCCTTGGATAATCTGCCATTAGAAGAACAACAAATAAGGCCCAAATGGCCATACAGAGATATTAGTGTGCTCCAGGCAAAAAGGTTTGAAAAGAAGATAGGGAAGAGAAAGAAGTTATACACTGAGAGATAAAATGCTGTGCAGTGTTTGAGCACAACAGGATTAAAATGGTTGTGCCCTCTTCTTTTTACTAATTTTTGGTGTCTTATATATTTTATTGTACAGCATAATGACAATTAACACTTACTAGAAAGTGAAACTATCAGCTTTTTGTGTTAAAAGCATAGTACAGTGTCTACAAATTAAGATGTAATTCTCATCACATTCCATTTCCCTTGGTCTGGGCTTTCTGTGATCTGTGAATTGGTTTTAAATGATTTAAGATTTCATGACAATTTTTCCCTTAACAATTCATTAATTACTTAACATACTATTAACAGTCCATTCTGTAAACAAGAGAAAGAAAATGGGCTACAAGGGCGGAATATAAACAGAATCAAATGCACTGGAAGACATTTAGAATATGGAAACATTATAGTGCTTTGATGTGACCCTGATCAGTGATTAGTGTGCTCAGTGTTACTATTTGCTCAACATGAAAAGAGCAGAAAAGGTGGCAGTGCATTGGCCTCCGTTTTCTCCACTCCTCAGAGTATCATAAAGGATATTTTGCTTCTGGTGTAGTACATAGACATGGTGATCACATCTCTTTGCAGATGTCAAATTTTTGGGGAGATATTTTGAACATATTTTTCTCACATTTTGCAGATGTTTTGAGAAAAGTGAAAAAATATCTATGTGATTTGCGAAGTCACTCATTTTAGACTGTCTCTAGCTTCATTGAAAAAGCAGTCTAAGGAGTAATAATCTTCTGCTGGCTCTTCTCTTGAATGGCAAATTATTCCCACTGTAGGACATGCTGTATAAGCCATGTGTAGCAGTAGAATAACCACAGTATCTTCTATCTGTCTGTGTTGTTATGGACCAGAAACAAAAGTAAACTCCTTGATTGCTGCAAATAAGATGCTGTGAAATGCACAGTGATGCAAACTGATACATAGCAGACAAGTGGTGGAAATGAGCTGATGTACGAGTCTGAGCTCCTGGCTGTCTGCACAGAGCACTACTGCCACAAGGAAGAGGAAAAAAGCAGCATAAGCACAAGGAAGTGAATTCTGATTTTACATTCAGGTCACTTATCATGGTGACGGCTTTAAAAGCACAAAGTATGAAAAAAATAAATAAAAATTACCTGGTAAAACTATTTCCCTCCCAAGGTAATTATAAATTGTCCTCTTGGTCTCTTGTAAAGTAACCTGATATAGATTTATTTTGTCATCATGTTAGAGAGAGTAAACTGTCCTACAATTTTACTGTTTTTACTTGTCTGAGATTTCTGGAGATTTTTCAGCCAAATTGTGACAAAATTGATTCTAAAAACACAAGTGCCTTCAATGTAAGTATGCATTACATTTTGCAAAACAGACTCTTTAGATTTATTTTGCATCGAGTATCCTGTATTTCAGTTATACTTTGCATCTCATTGAGCTTTTTGATTTGGTTAACAACTTTCTGGAAGAGTTGAGACTCTACGACATGAGACTCTAACTCCAGATGACATTAAATGTTGTGCAGAGAACAAGGATTTTTTCTTACATTTTTTGGGCCCCTTACACTTATATTGATTTCCTAACTGGACTTAATTGGTGAATTAGACCTTTCCTTGCAAGGTAGTTTCATTTCCTTGAAAATGACTCAGTATTGTATCATACAGATTTTGTAGTCCACATCAGACCTATTCTATGTGCTTGCTTTCCTATGTGCTGGTCTTGTGAAACTGCCAGAAACTGAGGTGATATTCCACATATATATATATATATATATACACACATATATACACACACGTATGTATATATAAATTTTTTTTTTTTTTTTTTTTTTGGCAGCACACAACTTCAGAGGAAGGAAAAACCTGCTATCTTTTCAGTGACATAAAGGAAATATTTGCAATAGAAATGATAATTTTCTATCTGTCATATGCACTGTCCTAAAGAAGTTTCGCACTGTACTCTTATGTACGCATGATGGAGAAAAGGCATGAAGTCTGAGAGACAGATGATGTAGTTACTTGAACTGCCTTTTGTGGAAAAAATACATTTCCTAAGAAAGAAAGTAGTTGTTCTCATCTAAAATGCTGAATTTTTTTCCTCCATCACCTTTTACCCAACTCTTCCCCATATTGAACTCTAAGTAATTATTACCTATATTTCAACAATTAAACTATAACATGCATCTTCAGAGTGAGGAAAACAATCTTTAGATGAAGGAATAAACAGTGAAAAAATGATTTATGATTTTAACCTCATCCCTTTTTCCTTCTGTTGTTATGGTAACAAGAGATCCAAAAGTATTACATACAAGATATAGTACCAGTGCACTATTTGTATCTATTGTTGGGAAAAATATTTTACAAGTACCTATATAACATAAGATATTTGTTCTATGTGCCTGTTCCTTAATCGCAACTTAATGAATGAGACTATAACACCATATAAATATATTTTTAAGATGGTAACTGTTCTTTCTCAACAAAAAAGCAAACGAACAACAACAATAACAACAAAACAACCAACCAAAGTACAAACCCCAAAACCCTGTTGCACAAGGATATTGACAAAGACCACATGTTGGCAGAATGTTAAAAACTGGAAAGCACTAATTTTTACATATGAACGTACACTTTTGATGCAAGTCTAGAAAGTAGCCTTACCAATTATCTACAAGGATACCTACCTCATGTCAAGAATGAAATCCCACCAACCCCTTATGCCATTCTATACCTGAAAAGATTTTTTTAATTGCCTGAAGTGTGAGTTTTGATTTCTTTTCTTGATTTTAAAAAGACAGTCTTATTTCTGTTCTAAACTCAGCCAAAACAAATGACTGTTGCATAATGTGTCATTCCCGTGTCCTTTATTGCACATAAATAATGACATGGCAAAATCTGTTCTGAAGGCAAATTTATGGTAAAACCAAATTATATTTTTAAAGATAGAGAAACAGACAAGAACATGTATATTTTTTGAGATATCAGTCCAATATCATGCAAATAACAGGTTGATCTGAGTTACAAGTAAAATTAAATGAATAATCCCAAATCCCAAAAGAGGTACTAAAAGCTGTTACTGACACTGTCTGATAACATGGATGCCAGATGAAGGGAAATTCAAGCGGTATTATACTTCATGTGCACTAGCACATACAAAAGTTGCTAGGAACCAGAAATATATTTATAATTTATGGAAAGTAATCTTATTTATTGATACTAACTTCTTATAGAACAATTAGTCCTTTTAATACTTTTCATTTAACTCAAGAAGAGGAGGGAAAATTCAAGACCTCACTACAAAGTTGTGATGACCAGCACAGTCCGCTTTGAAGTGTAACACATGAAAGCTGTATTTTTAAACAAAGTGTAAAAAGGAAGTTTGAAAGAGGCTGGAGGCCAGTCTACAATTTGGGGTGCCTCATTTTATCCCAGAGAAGAACCCAGATACAGACTTGGATTTCAAATGAAATAGTACAAGTGACTGCTGAACTGCTTCAGGATGGGTGGGGGTCTGGAAATAAACAAAAAAGTAAAAACCAAGCCATAATTTGCCCTGACAGGGTGAAATCTGCATTTACATCCACTGCAGCTGTCCTCAATTGCAAACCAGAAAAGAAGTCAACTTAAGTCAACCTATACTTTTAAAATTCTATACCACATGTCCACAGAGCCTTATGGATTTTAAAGAAAAATGAAAGCAAAGAGAGAAAAATTTAAAAAGTAAGGTTTGCATGCCAACCTTTTTTTTTTTTTTTTTTTTTTTTTTTTTTTTTTTTTAAGTAAGACTGATCAAGTCTTATTCAGTGTAGTTATTCACTGAAGTGAAAAAATGAAGAAACAGGAATGATCTTTAAAACAATAATAATCTAACCAGTCAATATACTCCAAAAGCAGTAATAATAATAAAAAAAATGCTAGGCTTGTTTGCAATGTGAAATGAAGCTCACAACACAGTAGAGGTGGCAAATGGAGTATTCCTGTAGAAGCATCTGTGTCATCCAAGTTAATCACCTATGCTAACAGAGCTAATGGATTTAATGTTGCACAACTGAAGAGAGGCTGTCTAGAGAGGATGCAGCTGCGTGACAATTCAGGACAACTGGAAAGGCTGTGGATGGAGCATAAGGACTACCTTTCTGTTAATTCTGATTGTTGTTAACTTTTGACCGTGAAAGGAGTTGTGGTTGGTTGTTGCTATGGATGATCTGATGAACAATGGGTTCATGAGGGGTAGGTCCTGCCTAACAAATTTGATTTCCTTTTATGATAAGATCACCCATCTAGTCGATCAAGGGAAACCAGCTGATGTGATCTGTTTGGACTTCAGCAAGGCTCTTGACACTGTTTCCCATAGGATCCTACTGGACAAAATGTCCAGCATACAACTTAACAAAACCATCATACGATGGATGAGCAATTGGCTGACGGGCAGGGCTCAAAGGGTTGTGGTTAATGGGGCCACATCTGGCTGGCAGATGGTCACTAGTGGGGTCCCTCAAGGCTCCATTTTAGGGCCAGTCCTCTTCAATGTCTTTATAAATGATTTGGATGTAGGACTAGAAGGTGTTTTGAGCAAATTTGCTGACGACACCAAACTTGGAGGAGTTGTGGACTTGGATGAGGGTGGAAAGGCCTTGCAGAGAGATCTGGACATATTGGAGAGCTGGGCGATCACCAGCCACATGAAGTTTAACAAAAGCAAGTGCCAGGTCCTGCACCTGGGACAGGGCAACCCTGGCTATACGTACAGACTGGGCGATGAGACGCTGGGGAGCAGCCCTGCAGAGAGGGATCTGGGGGTTTGTCCTGGTTTCAGTTAGGACAGAGTTAATTTTCCTCCTAGTAGCTGGCAGGGTGCTATGTTTTGGATTAGGATGAGAAGAGCACTGATAACATGCTGATGTTTTAATTGTTGTAGAGCAGTGCTTACACCAAGCCAAGGACTTTTCAGCTTCTCGCACTGTCCTGCTAGCGAGCAGGCTAGGGATGCAGCAGGAGCTGGGAGGGGACAGACCCAGGACAGCTGACCCAAACTGGCCAAAGGGGTATTCCGTACCATCTGACGTCATGCTAAACAATATATAGGGGTGGCTAGCTGGGGTGGGGGGGGTGGCTGCTCGGGGATAGGCTGGGCATCGGTCAACGGGTGGTGAGCAATTGCATTGTGCATCACTTATTTCGTACACATTATTACTATTAATACTATTATTATTATTATTATTATTATTGTTGTTGTTGTTGTTGTTGTTGTTGTTGTTATTTTTCCTGTCTTAATAAACTGTCTTTATCTCAACTCACAGACTTCACTTTCCCGTTTCTCTCCCCCATCCTGGAGAGGGAGGGGGGAGGGTGAGCGAACGGCTGTGTGGTGTTTGGCTGCCAGCCGGGCTAAACCACAACAGGGTTGTGGTTGACAGTAAGTTGAATATGAGCCAGCAGTGTGCCCTGGCAGCCAGGAGGGCCAACTGTATCCTGGGGTGCATCAAGCACGGCATTGCTAGTCAGTCGAGGGAAGTGATTGTCCCGCTCTACTCTGCGCTGGTGCGGCCTCACCTCGAGTACTGTGTGCAGTTCTGGGCACCACAGTACAAAAAGGACATTAAACTGTTGGAGAGCGTCCAGAGGAGGGCGACAAAGATGGTGAAGGGCCTAGAGGGGAAGACATATGAGGAGCAGCTGAGGTCACTGGGCCTGTTCAGCCTGGAGAAGAGGAGGCTGAGGGGGGACCTCATCGCAGTCTACAACTTCCTCACGAAGGGGAGTGGAGAGGTGGGTGACCTATTCTCTGTTATCACCAGTGATAGGACCCGCGGGAATGGTGTTAAGCTGAGGCAGAGGAAGTTTAGGCTGGACATCAGGAAGAGGTTCTTCACCGAGAAGGTGGTTGCACACTGGAACAGGCTCCCCAGGGAAGTAGTCACTGCACCAAGCCTGTCTGAATTTAAGAAGCGATTGGACTGTGCACTTAGTCACATGGTCTAAACTTTTGGGTAGACCTGTGCGGTGCCAGGAGTTGGACTTGATGATCCTTATGGGTCCCTTCCAACTTGGGATATTCTACGATTCTATAACAATGAAACTCATTTGTGAAATGGTGCTTTCTTATATTCATATTTTCATATGTTTTTCATATTTTAAGTGACTTTCTTATATTCATATTTTCATTATTTCTCATATTCATGGGGTCTGATGCAGACCTCAGACATTGCAAGAAGTGGACATCTGAAAGTCTGTTTGTCCTGAGTTTGTTGGAGAAGATGTACTTAAGCAATGAAGTCAGTGACATTGGTTGCCATATTTAGGATCCAGCATGATTTCCTGAAGAGAGTTGCTTCCTGAACTGGGTTTAATGGAATATATTTTTAGAGGCCTGATATGCAATTAGGCACACAATTTTCTCTAATTTGCTTAATCATGTTAGAAACTAGTAAAAAAGTGAACCAATCCTAATTTCTCCTACTCAATAGAACAAATTTCCTAAAACATCTTTTTTTTCCTTTTTTTTTTCCTATAATCAAAAGGTGTATTTGCCTTTGCACCATCTGTTAAATACAAGAGTTGTCAGAATGAACAAGGAATGTAAATTATGTTCTGAATACTGAAGTTCACTTTCTCTTTGCTTCTATCATTTTAAAGAGTCTATTCATTTTCTATTTATTTTTGATGAAAGACTGAGCTAGGAGCTAGGAGACCTTTGAAAATGTCTGTGACTCACCAAAGGTTTCTTAATTCTTCTGATCTTTAAAAGCCATTTGGAAAAATTTGAGAAGACTCCCCCCCCACCTCCCCGCTTCTCCCCACCCCAGTTCTCGCTCCCCCCCTCTCCCCCCCCAGCGCCCCCCTCGTTCTGGTCATATTAAATAAGGAAGACAGGTCCCAGAAAATAAATAACAGAGTTCTCCTCCTCCTCCCAGGGCTGAGTTGTGTTTTTGTTGTTGTTTTGTTTGGTTTGAACTTTGTTTTGTTTTATTTTCTCTGGGCATTCTATGAGATAATACAGAAGAACGAAACTATATTCATATAAATACCTGTATAAGTAACATATTTTATATTTTAGAATTTAAATTAAGATAAGGATTAAATGAGATGAGGATGGATCATGATACAACTTGCTTTTGTGTTGCCATTGTAAACGACAACTTCTTCATAATGGATTTTGATAAGAATATTAAGTGTTATATGTAAAAAGCATCAGATTGATAGAGACTTTTTAAGCGTAGGTGTTCACAGAAATGAATGCACAAAGAAATGAAGGACCAGGAATGATCTTTAAAACAATAGCAATCTAACCAATCAATATGCTCCAAACAGTTTTTTGCTTTGTCCAAAATGCTCAGACTTATGGTCCTGCAGCATGGTCATTTGGTTTTGGAGAACAGATAATTGAACTGGTATGTGGGTGGTGGGTGGGTACTGTTTCTCTACCTCATCCTTCCAAAACAATGATAAATACCTTCCACACTTCCTCACTCACTGCTTAGACTGACCTGGTGTTTTGTACCAGCAGGTAACTAACTCACACACTTGGCTTTCCTACAAGGCTGTTTATCTATGTGTTATTTAGATAATTGTTGATTTTTCTTTTCATTGTCTGTTGACTAATAACAAAATAATGAACATTTTAGAAGTTCTTTCTCTGGCTGTTTCAGTTTGGGAACAGTAGCAACATTCAGACGACATTTTATGTCATGAGCTGAAATCAATCTAGAAATGATTTGAGGCTGAACATGGCAGTTTTACTTTTGTTTCGTATCTTTGCTCATTACAACTACTTCACAGGGGTACAGTGTAAAACAATCAATTTGGGGTTGAATTGAGTCTCATATCAGTATATACAAGCAAAAATCGGACGAGAAGTTTCTGACTGATTTTGTAATTTATTCAGGTCATCATTTGGCCTTGCTCAAACAATAATTTCTTTAGCAAAGTCACTGTTCTGAACTATACATAAACTTTAAATGACTAGTTATCTGCCAGCAAAGTCTGTTGTGAATGCTTGCTTTCATCAACAGTGAATACACATGCCTGTAACAATAGAGATTACATTTTAGTTACATATTTGCCAAAGTTATATGTAGAGTTCACAGTTCTGTGCTGGTTATTTACAGAAATCATCCAATCTGGAGATATAAACAATACCATATTTTAAGCAACTTATTAACCTTGTTGATTTATAAATCAGATATAAGCAGGTGCACCTGATTATGCAATTCAAAATTCAGTTGAAAGTATTGCAAATATATCAAATAGCATTTTATTTTTGAATGTGAATGATTATTAGGAGCTTTGGGCTTTTTACCAGTGACTTTGCTCTAATAATAGTTCTGTGTAGCCTGCCTATTTTAACTTGCTTACAAAAGCAATAGATGAACCTCTTTTCTGTTCATTGTTGTTGATTTTTTGTTGTTGTTTGTTTTTCCTGGCCTACTGATATTGGTTTTCCTGATGCTCCTCTCCACTCTTTTGCTATGGTATGTTAGAATTAATGTCTTCTCTATTTAAAAAGTGTTATTTTGGCACGGTTTTCCTGTTTGCAGTCACACAGTGAAATTTCCATCAGCGCTAGGTAGAAAGCTTCTAATTTTTATGACAATAAGAAGACCCATATTGCATTGATGAAAGAGGATAAAACATGTTTGCATTGAATATTAATTGTGTTGCATGTGTGAACAAGCTATGACAGGTGATACTTGGTGAGGGATACCAGCCAAAGCTAACAATCATACTGGCCCCTGGAGTGCAAGCTCAGCATAAGCTCTCATTTTGGGAATCCTTTAATGAAACATTATGCAGGACGTGCATGCAGGCTGATGGAGGCAGGCTCACACAGCCTGCAGGCACTGGGATTTCTAGGTCTTATCTTCTGTCCTAGAAAATTTACATGACAAACAGGCAGTTGGATGCAGGACAACACCCACTGTTCATATCAAACTAGTTTGTAGCTTCCCTTGGAAAAATAGCTGATCCTCAAGGATCTTCAGTGAAGACATCTGTCAGAGGTTGTCTGGGAAATCATCAAATAAACCAGATTTGGATTAATCCTATCCAGCTAAAGATCTGGCCAAAGGAGAAAGGAAACCAGAAATTTTGGTAAGAGATCACTGTCGTTAAGACAGGGAAATTATATTTTTATATATAAAAAATATAACATCAGTATTTGTAATTTACACTTCCATAAAACGCTGGATGTGGAAATAATGAACAGCTCTCAAAGTCTGCTTTTCTGACAGGATTGTTTGGTGCCTGGCCAGCACTGACATGATACACCCACTAAGGAATAATGACTGACCACAGAAACAGAGGTTTAAATGTTCCACCTTACCATCATCTCTGACATCTGGCTATGTGTTACTTTAGAAGTAAAAAGAAAAGAAGAACAAAAAAAAAAAAAAAAAGGTAAAGGATAAAAAGCCTTTTTACTTAAGGAGCCACAATGACAGCCCACCACATGTATTGGGTTTATGTGGCAAGGTTTTAGTAGCAGGGAGGCTGCAGAGTTTGCCTCTGTGAGCAGAGCCCAGCAACTGCCCCATGTCAGAGCAGAGCCAGCTCCAGCTGCTCCAAAAGGGACCTGCCGCTGGCTAGAGCTGAGCCAAGTGATGCTGGGTAGGCCTCTGGGAGAGCAGAGTTAAGGAAGGGAAAGAAGTGCTGGGCAACAGCAGCTGGGAGAGAGGGGTGAGAGCCAGCCCTGCAGCCCCCAAGGGCAGTGCAGGGCAGAAGGTGCTCCAGGCACGCAGCAGCAGTTCCCCTGTGGAGAGGCCCCTGGTGGAGCAGGCTGTCCCCCTGCAGCCCATGGGTCCCGCATGGAGCAGATCTCCACGCTGCAGCCCAGGGAGGAGCCCCCACTGGAGCAGGTGGATGTGGCCTGGAGGAGGCTGCGGCCCATGGAGAGCCCCCACAGCAGCAGGCCCCGGGCCGGAGCTGCAGCCCGTGGAGAGGAGCCCACTCAGGAGCAGGGGGCCTGGCGGGAGCTGCCACCCGTGGGGGACCCATGCTGGAGCAGCTTGCTCCTGGGGGATGGACTCCATGGTACGGGCCCATGTGGGAGCTTCTTGTATTGTAGTTTCAGAGTCAAATGTTAGCAAATGTCTCCAAATCAAACAAGATTTGGCGATTCATACTTTTCTCTATTTTGAAATGCAAACTCAAAATCTAAGATCTTTGAGTCAAGATTTTTGAGTCTGCAATATATAAGAAATGATTTATCTTTTTTTTCTTTAAATAAAAGCCTGTATTTCTTATTCCACATAGCATTTATGCCCAGGCATACAGCACTATTGAGCATGCAGGAGCTTTGTTTACCAGCATTTCAGCTTTGCAAGAAATGAGCTGAACATCTTTTTTTTTCTTGCCTAGTATCTGTCAAAGGCCCAGTAAAATGAGCAGATATGTTTCTTACAGTCTCTTTGTCATGAAGTTAGTCTTATTTTGTGCATATATGAGATAGTGGGTTTGACAGACCTTGAAGAAAGCCACAGGGTCTTTATGAATGATAAATACCAGCTTAGGGCTAGACCCTCCAGCTGAACTCTGCTTGTGAGCTTTGTAGTACGAATTTTTACAAAGTCATTCAGTTTTCTTTATGGAATTTATTCAGTATTGCATCTGTTGGCAAGAAGAGAATAAATGTTGGTGCGTATTTACTATGAGAGAAATCAGCCTTCCTCCTCTGAGGTTTGGTAACTGTATATTGGGTTGATCTCTCTCCTTTGAGCCCACAGAATACAAAATCCTGGTGTGACCAATATCATCGGCATGGAATTGTTTTCATTCAGTATAATGCTTTATACATAATCCCATTTAGATAAAACCTTTCATTTTGGGATCTCATAACATTTTACAGTCAGTAGCAAGTCTCATTCAACACCTGTTAGGAGTATTACCCTTGTTTTGTAAGCCTTACAAAAGAAAACTGGATGACACTGGTCAGTGATGGACCTCAAGTGGCTGGTAAATGGGAGAAAGTACCAAGGGTAGTACTGTAGTACCTAGAAATAATGATTCTTACATCATGATGTCAGGCCCTGGTAGCAACAAGGAGGCTGCACTCAGAGACTTACAACATTTCAAAAGGAATCTGGGTTTTTTAGCAGCTGTATTATCTTATTTATTTAATTATTTTTCATGAAAAATCTTCAGTTTCGTAGGAATTATATTTCCATTGAAAAATCCCAACCTCTCAGGAATGAAAATGTTTCAGTTGAATACCTTTCTATCTTGACCGGAAAGACACTTTCTCTAAGGAAAGAGAAGTGTGGTTACTGTATGTTCCTACTTTCCTGTAATGCCTGCACTTCTTGGTCCAATTCTTCCTGCACTATGTGGTTAACCAGAGATGTCAGGGATGCTCTGTTTCCAGTTTCTTCTGGAACAGGACACAATGGTGCATCAAAGCAGAGGTCATCTAATTTCTGAGAACAGACAGTAATACAACACCCCTAACACCTGTTACACATTTATGGACTGATACTCCACTTTGGTACTGATATTTTTGTAGCAAAACTTTAAAATAAGACAACCTTTTTATTTTCGTCAACATTTCAAGGAAAACAATCCACCATTGTCAATAAAACAGCTATTTTTATTTCCCACTCCTCATTGATAAATGTCTGTACATGTGCCTGTGTCTTTTTCAAATGATCACTTTACATGATCCCACGTGATAATACTACATCTAGATATGAATTATACATTTTCAAAAAAAATTATATAGCTAAAGTATTTTTGTTATAAACTGTCTTGGACTACTCTTTTCAGACATTCTCCATTTTCTCAGTTTATCCACCAAGACTTTGTTAGATTTCTTTTTTCCCTGTCTTGGCCTATTGCCGTAGTTCAGATCTGATGAATCTTAAAGAGGAATGCATTCAAAGGCTGCTGCTGTGACATCAGGGAACTCAAATGTACAAAATTTGACATCTTGACTATTCTGTCAGGTATCACTGGCTCCCAGATTGTTACAGAATTGATTGTTATTGATTTCAAAGTGCCACTGATTTTAGGTTCCAGCATCATCTCTTCTTACTAAAGAAACATAGTCCATAGTCATACCCATTCTTTCTGATCTCTCTCACAGCATGCTCCACCCCAGGAAGTCTGATTACGAAATGGATTCCTATTGCTTGACATAAATGGAACTTCTTGATTAACTGCTAAATCATGTCAGATATGGTTCACAGGGCTCTTAGCATTAAAGACACTTCCATTCACTTTTCTGGCATGGCTTCATTTCTATTTAAAAGGATATTTCTACATATATGGTAGTGCAGACTACTTACCTATTGGGAGACTATTGTAAACAGCCTTGGACAAAACAGGTCTTTCACTTAAGGTTGTCATGTATATGGTATATACATATTGGTTGCATTGATATTAAATATTCTCTGAATCTATGTCAGAGCAAATATGCAGTATGGATTATACATATAGTGTAGCAGTGTCTCCATGCTAGCATTTGAGCTCAGCACGGAGAGTCATGCAACCTGATGAATCTTCATGGCTGCATCTATCCTACAGCACATACCTATCCATAGTGCGCGTCCTCCTCTTGTCCAACTAGCAGACTTATCAGAAAATATCACATCTTCCTCCCTTCTAAGAACTTTCTTTCAAAACTTCCTCTAAGAAAACCAAGGTAGATCATAAGTGCACCGAACAACATCTCCTTTTACAAGGATCTACTGTCATCAACCCTCCTCACCTTTTGAACTTACCCACCAACAAAGGACAACATTATGCAGATGTCCACCTTCCTTCACTAGTGGCTATGTAGATAAAAAAGACATTGTTTCTATTTCTAAAGGCAGAAGTCAGTTGGCAGCTGGTCACAAAGCTGAAGAAGACCATCTCCCTAAGGTGAAAAGGATATTTGACAGTAAAGAATAAAAAATGTCTAGGCAACAAGAAATTGAGTCAAATTTGTTAGTATGTCTTAAGCAGCAATCTCAAAAGGATGGGTAAAAAAATCTGCCAGAGTTTAACTACAACCTATGAAAAAGCTGTGTGTCATAATGTCCTAAAAAAATCACTCTTTTCCAAGTCATTCCCCCAATCCCACTTTTGCTTTAGAAAGTTTGTACCAGTATGAATAAAATTCCCATATTCACATCTCATTCCAGTGTAAATGCAATTGCTTTATAGCAGAACCATGGCCTGAAGCCTATTACCAAAACTTGGGGAAAAAATGGGATTGCCCTGTTCTTTCAAAGAAAATCTGTCAGAATGGTCAGACTTGGTGTCATTTGATTTGTGTTTCACTAAGCAAAAAAGGAATCTAAAAAGAAATTAAATTTGGTTTCCTGCCAGTGTATGCATTTTGTGTTTATCATTCTAGTACTGACTGCTTAGAGATGATTAAAGAATCACTGATTAAAAAATAAAAAATGAAAATACAAAAAATAGTCTCCAGAGCAGTCCAATCCCTACAACCCTCTTTCTACGACCTTCTTCTTGCCAGTGGAACATTTTTGCATTACAACCATCATGGATAACAGCTGGGAGTCACTTTCAGCATGTCTCCATCATTCTTCTTTCAAGTTCAGGTTCTTCTATCTGCCTCTCATTTCTCAGCTCACCTTTCAACCACCCTGAGTCTACAGTACTCATTTTAGCAGTTATCTTTCTTGTGTGTAAAGTGCTTTGAGGTACTCCATTTGAAAGAAAAAAATACAGATGCTATTGTATTTTACTATATTATTCCAAAAATGAACAATGGAGGTACTAGCTTGCTGAGCTGCCAATGTTAAATGATCGCTGTGAGGGAGCTTTGGGGACTTTTAATTAAACTACATGTGATTTCCACAGATGTATTGCTATTTAAGTACTGCCTATGACAGACAAGCACATTTGGAAAAAGAAAAACAAAAAACAATGCTGAAGTTTTTTGAGATCTCTACAGTTCACACGTCAATAGTGAAGTAGCCTGGGGAAAACAAAGTGAAATGTGTCCACAAGGAGCCGATAAATGAACAGTGTGCATAAACACACGTATACACATAATGATGCAGAGACATAATAAAATCTGCTGGAAAAAGAAAGGTGTAGTGTGACATATACAAGAAGAATTAGACCAAATCTGAGGCATTCAGTAAGCTCTCAGGATCATTTCAGCATTCATACTTGATCTCTAAATATTAATGGTAGCACAGCTTTTCTCTCTCTATATACAGTGACCACATATATATATAGCATGTGTGTATGTGCTTGTTTGTTCATGCAATATACCTTGTGTCATCCAGGAGGATATGAGGATGGAATTGAGCAAATGAAAATGAAGGAAAAATCAGGAGAAAAAGTAATCCTAACAG
Organism: Cygnus atratus; assembly: GCF_013377495.2. Lineage (NCBI taxonomy): Eukaryota > Metazoa > Chordata > Aves > Anseriformes > Anatidae > Cygnus > Cygnus atratus. The sequence goes on from NC_066396.1 coordinate 71,869,306, forward strand.
TTAGGTCTTTTAAACTGTAAAAGTGTTTCCTTAGGGAAGCAGTGAAAACTTGATTACTTCAGTCATTTAAAAATGGATCAGACAAATATACAGGGCTACATTCTGCTTCTATTATGTGAATATCATTCTGTCTTTGAAAAGCTGCATTCTCTTTTGTACTGACATAACCTAGAGCAGAATTTGCCTCTGTGGGAACCATTTATCTTATTAGGGATTAATAGGAAGAGGGAGTACACAGTCCACCAGGTCTTTTCTCATTCTCAGTGCCTATGGGAAAACTGAGATGGGACTGAGTCTCTGAAAATAAATATTTTAATAGACTTAAACATGCATTTATATGAGTTGACTGAATATCCTAGGAATGTCTGGGGATGAAGGTGACACAGTCTATGTTAATAGCAGAAATATGTCATTTTCAAATAGCATTCAAATTTTCAATAGAAATGGTATCCATTTTGAGTCTTTCTGGACTGGCCTGAATCTTCACCTGATTTGAAGGTGTTCACTTTTATGCATCTGGTAGGCTTTGTCCTGAGACCATAAAATAAATTCTATCTACTTGTTATTCTCTCTCTGTCTCTCTCTGCCTCTCTCTTTTCCCAAGAATTAGATTCAAGACCAATTCATTTTTTTTGATATAACTAATTGAAGTGTAGCATATTGCAGACCTTATCACAGTTACAGTAACAATTTCAGACTTTTTTCTTTTGAGCATATATTGGCCTGTTCTCTTTAATAGATGGGAGCAGTTATTTATGTAAAGCACGAACATGCAAGCAGTTTAAGTGAAGAACTTACATCATAACTGAATCCAAATAGAGTGATATCAACAGAAAATATGTCCTATTATTTCAGGTAACTGGATGGCTCTGATGGACTCTCTGGTAAAGGCTGTAGGTGTTCATAGAGAAGCTCTCATTTGTTAGAACACTGATTCTTATTCATTGCAGTGAAGTCATAGCAGCACTTGTTGCTATTTAACTTGTTGCTGTTTACTGCTAAAAAATTATTGAATTCTTGAAGATCAATTCTTAGAGGATACAGAGTCCTGACATGCTTTATTTTCTGGATAGCTGTTGATGTTTCAATGCGAATACTGTGCTTTGGTATATAAATTTATTCTGAAAATCAGATTGAAATTGCATATTATAGTTTTTTTGTTCTATGATAAAGAGAGATTGGTGTCAGAATGATGACGGAGAGGATTTCAAATAATTGTTATCATTCTTGCTTTGTTAAGCTCTATTTCCTGAATATTCTTGTAGTGTTTTCTGTGTGGGAATTATGGTATATAGTTTCAAGCTAGCTTCCTGAGTGAAATTCTCTGCTGAACCTTTGGTACCTCATGTCCTTGTAGCAACATATCTCCAGTCTGTTTTCACTCTGTACTCACTTGCACTAGGAAAGTTCATCAGTGGGCTGGTGTACCTGGAAACAAAACCTCGTCTGCTGAGAATGTAAATATCAAAGGGAGTACTTGCATTTACTACATTTAACTGTCCGCTGTTCAATATTAAAGTAAGTTATTACAATGAAAAAGAAAGAGCTGTACACATTTCGGTATCTGCGAATATTGTCTAAGTCATAGCTATAACGTATATATAATTTCAGAAATGCAAAGTATGAACCATAGGTATTAATTACTGATAGAGTGTGCAGTGCTTTGCTTCTTGGTGTCTATTGTACTAGTCTGCCAGCTGATGAACAGGAGTAACTCTGACTACTATGAAATAGATGGCTGGCATTGCAGAGGGATCTGAATCATCAGACAGGAAAACGTTTGGGATCAGCAGTGTTAGCACCTCCTGGAAGCAGGTGCACTGGCTGGGGACCCCAGAGGAACTCATCAGGGCCAGGAAGGTTTACTTGTGCCCTGACCTTCAGAAAGTTCAGTATCCTGGTTAATTTAGAAATTCATAAGCTGATTAAAAAGGAAATCAGATGTCTGAACTTTGGTTATAGCTTTGGAAGCATTACTTTAATAAATAACTTCAAGTATGATTTTTATATATAAGCTTAACTTCTTATTTAACATTAACTTCTTATTTAACATAGTGTTATCTTTACAATCATCCTAATACTATCTTGTACTTTTTATATCTATTTCTTCTATCTACACACTATCCTCCTGTTATTCTGAAATTGTTCATTCTTTACTTCATTCATGAAGAACCCCCTGTCATTTGTAATCTCCAGAGTGGGTGACAAACTGCTTGCTGGCTGCTGGGCATGAGCTGGTGTAACCTGGAAGAGCAGAGCTTAGTTCACACCTTGTGAGGTGAACACCAGCATGCTGTTATGGTGCTTTGAATGCCTGGGTTCTGAATAGTGCTTGATCATCTGAAAGGACAGATCAGGAATGCATGCAGCTTGTTCCCTCTGCCAAGCATGTGAAATCTCTTGGCACTCCCCTTTGGGGGATAGATTTAAGCACTTCACTTGACTTTCTGGCTCCTTCCAGACACTGCTTCTTTTAAGAACTATTTTCCATTTGCAACTAAGTGAGGAGTGATACAGACCTCTTCTGCCTAAGAAGGCTTCCCTATGGTCCTTTCTGTGGTCCTGTGAGCAGAAAATATGGCTCCTGTGTCAGTCCCACATTTCCCTCTGAGTAAAGGGAACAGAAGGTGCGCAGAGGTCATCACCCACCTCTTAGAGAGTCAGTAGGTCTCTGTCTTCTGGAACTTTTTCAAGGGCATGGGCCCCTTGATAAACAACAAGTGAATTAATGTCTTGTCAGTTCCTCCAAATCATTTCTTTTTCAAAATGAAAAAAAAAAAATCACTTTTACTTGAACAGTCTTTCTTTGAACAAATGAAAATATTTTGCTTGCCTTTCAACTCTCTAAAATGTTTTTGAATTAATAGATGTAGGATAAAATATAAAACAAAAGTAGTTTGAAGTTAAATTACCTGAATATTTCAGTTCAGATTGCCTAAACAATTAAATCTATAGAATAGGAACAGAACAGAACAGAACAGAATAGAATAGAATAGAATAGCCTGAGTTGGAAGGGACCTACAAAGAGCATCTAGCCCAAGTGCCTGACCCTGTCAACCTAATCAAAAGTTAAATCATATTAATGAGGGCATTATCCAAATGACTCTTGAATACTCTCAGACTCAGGGCATCAACTGCCCCTCTAGGAAATCTGTTCCAGCGACTGACCACCCTCATGGTAAATAAATTTTTCCTCATGCCCCATCTGAACCTCCCCTGGCACAATTCTGAGCCATTCCCACATGTCCTGTCGTTGGTTTCCTGGGAGCAGAGACTGGCACTCCATCTGTGCTACCCTTCCTCAGAAAGTAGCAGCAAGCAATGAGGTTGCCTCTGAGCCGCCTTTTCTCCAAGCTAGACAAACTGAGTGTCCTCAGTCTCTCCTCACAGGACATGTGTTACAGCCCATTTATCAGCTTTGTTTCTCTCCTGTGGATTTGTTCAAGAATCTTAATATCCTTTTTATATTATGAAGCCCAGAACTTCAAATAATATTCAAGGTGAGGCTTCAACAACACTAAGTATAGTGTGAGACTCACCTAATCTGACCATCTGGCTATTCTGTGTTTAATGCACCCCAAAATTTCAAAAGCTATTCAGGTAACGTATTTTATTATCTCCAATTTGTCTTTCATTATGAGAAGATCTTCTTAGCGCAAATGTTGTGTTGAGTGCCCAGTAATTCCTAGCTGACTGCTCAGTAGCAATTTATGAATTACATAAACACTTTATCATGAAAGTATTGCATTGCCATTGGACAAAAAATTGCAGCTCAGCTGGCATTATATGAATTAAGAAATAGGTACATAAACCACCCAGAGTCTGGAAGTGCACCATAGTTATGTCTTCAAGGCTGGTACCTGGTAGTTTCCCTCTTAACTCAATGGCAGCCCTTGAAACCCAGGTCTGCTCTACTTCAAGTGCTTCAGGACAGCCTGGTACTGTATAGTCCCCTGTTAACACTTTGGTTCTTGAGACACGAGGCTCCGTGATTATTTTTAGAATTAAACAAGGAAGGGATATAGTCTTCTGAAATAACATAATTATTGCTGATAGGTTCTCAGAGATCATTCTACACCCAATTTCTTGAGGATATAGTCTTAAGTATAACCATATTGCAGTTGTACCCAAAGTGGGCTAAGCTCAGGAAAGAGAGGAAAATTACATTCCTGGCTAAACACCATGATTTTACTGGGTGGTAGAAACAAGACCCAGAACAGATGCACTGAGTTTCATAAGTAACAAAGTTAGTGCAACCAGAGTCATTCTGCAGGGTTAAGAGATTTCCACAGGATTAAACAACCGTGCAGGTTTTAGAGCAATGAAGACTTAAGCAAACATTGCACCTTTGCTTTGTTACTCTTCATTCTTTGGTAAGAATCCCCCTCCTAACCCTGAATACCTAGTCTTCTTTAATTACATGATGTAGAGATTTCTGTTAGGAGGCAAATTTGTGTCATTTTAGATTTGAAAAATATGAATAGTCTGGATGAGTATCCAGATGCAGCCCAAACAGCACATCATTTGAGGGCTACCCATCACATTTCTTAGGGAATCTCACAACTCCCAGGCAGCCTGGCTTTATTTGTCTTGCATTAATTTATTTTCCCCCATGGTGTAGTAGCTGAGCAGTGTTGAAGCTGTTTGGCAGTTACTCTTCTCCATGTTTTCAGCTATATGAAATCTGCTGTGCATTTCACTGCTTGACAGGAACAGAGAATCAGCCCCAAGGATTTGCAAATGAGAAAAGCCCAGATGTGGTGTGAGTGAGGTTTCTTTCTTTTTATTTTTTTTTCCTTTTAGCTGTGGAGGAATTTTCTCAGCTGTACTAATTACATTATCATTCTTATATGAGCTTCATTAAAGCACTTTTAGCCCTATTGCCTGGGGCTTGGAGAATTCACTGTCTTTAAATAAACCAAGAGAGAAAAGGAAAATCAGATGGGAGATTGTACAAGAATTTGTCTACTGTGTTGTAAAGGCTGAAATTGCTGCTAACAAAGAGAAGGATGTAATGTTATGGGAATTCAGGGTACGCTGGAAATTTTCTTTCCGCCGTCACCTTCACGTAGCACAGAGTGGGTGCCTGCTGTTCATAAAGTGCAGTTTTGATGTTGACTAGCATCACTGCGCAATCCCAAAGCGCCCAGGTTGCTTTATGAGAGTGTGGTATGAACATGAATACAAGACTGGGGTTCAAACAGGAGGAGACATGAAGACGGTCCACATTTGGCCACCACTGACTCCCTGAGCAGTCAGGAACTTCAGAGGTGGCTTACAAAATGCTTCCCCAGGTCTTTGAAGCATGTGTTTATGTGTATATACTTGGAATATCAAGCTTTTCCTGCTGTTTCATTTTCTATGTGAAACAATTTACTGTGCTGGCAAGCTATCATACTGCAGTTTTTCAAGACAGTAGCAGCAGGCTTATTTGTAATTCTGTGCACAGATTTTGGGTTTGAGGTTGGGTTAGACTTTTCTACAATGCTAGAAAATTTCTTTGAAACTCCCCAGGGAAATAAGTACTTCACAATTTATACAGATGAGCTGCTTTTTGCTCCTTATAACTTACCACTCCTCACTCCTTCCCCATTTTTTCTTGGCCTGACTATGCACTCGTTATAACCACCCAGACATCTGAGGCCATTTCAGTGATCCAAAGTGCTCTTGCATCTACCCATGTTGCAGACTGTGCTGTTCTCAGCCGGTCTTGCCTTGGGGTAGAGAGTATAAAATCCTATTGCCTATCTGCACCCCAGAAGACAAATACATCATTTCCCCTGCATTATTAATCCTGTCAAAATAATCCAACAATTATTTCCACCAAAACTGAAGACCTGTACTTTGCGGGACTCAGTCCTCGTATTCCCGGCACCTCTTACTCAATGCAATGCCTTTTTGAAATGGTGTCGATGCTGAGAACACAAAAACATTGCTTCTAGATCTGAACTAGCTTCCTATAACCTATGCAGCTGAACTCCACCACAGTCACTCTCTGACTAACCCCCTCAGAGGAAAAGGAAGAAAAAATACAATGGGAAGGGCTCAAAAGTTGAGGTGAGGACAGGGAGATCACTCAGCAATTATCACCATGGGCAAAACCAACTCAGCATAGGGAGATTAATGTAGTTTATTGCCTATTACTAGCAGACTAGTGCAATGAGAAACTAAAAGCAAACTACAAACACCTTCCCACCCCCATCCACCCTCTGCTACATCCTCCCCACAAGCGGCACAGGCAAATGACGAATAGGGCCTATGTCCAGTCCCTGATGCTTTGTTCTTTCCCTTCCTTAACTCTGCTTTCCCAGAGGCCCACCCAGCATTGCTCATGGCATGGCTCTGGCCAGCGGCGGGTCCCTTTTGGAGCAGCTGGAGCTGGCTCTGCTCTGACATGGGGCAGCTGCTGGGCTCTGCTCACATAGGCAATACTGCAGCCCCTCACTACCAAACCCTTGCCAAACAAACCCAATACAACTGAGAATGAACAGAAGGAAGCTGCCAGGAGTGTAGTTTGTCTGCTGGGTCTTCTACATCGCAGGTCAGTCAGCAACATGCTAGCACTTGTGCTTGTTCACTTCCAGGGCAGACTGCAAGCCCTCTCTATGTTTTTGTTTTCTTAAAAGCTATTGTGTCCATGCATTCACAGGAATTACTTTGGCTTGTGTTTTTCGTAATCGTTACACCAAAGTAAGTACTTCATACCCATACTTATTAAACCTGATCCAAAAAGGAAGAAAAAAAGAAAAAAAAAAGAGAGAGAAAAAAGGAAACGGAAAAGGAAAAAGATAAAAGCAACCCAGCTCCCCCCCCCCACCCCGAATTCAGTGATAAAACTCTCACTAATATCAAGAGAATTTTTGAAAAAAATCAGGGATCTTTTAAAAGATTATGCAGAAATATTGCTAGATTTTTCTACTTCTGCTTGATCTATGATACCATATGAATACCTATGATATGATATGATATGAATACCTAACTATGATACAATATGAAACCATATTAAAGGAAAATCATTGCTTTTTTTTTTTTTTCATTGAAAAAAGAAAACAAATTCTTTCTTTTGCTTTCTTTAGCTTTTTACTTCTGTTAGGAGCTACTTTGGTATACAGGTATTTATGGCCCCCAGATCGCAGTCTGGACGCATCTGCCATTGGAAGCTACTATGATCCTAGATTGTTATGAAAAACAATTTGGTGAAAACTTTGTGAAGAGCTTTTAATGGAATGTAACAAAGCAGACAGGAAAAAAAGGTCAGTCAGAGAGGACTGCATCACAACAACACAACAAATTTTCAATGAGCATTAAAAACAACATCTGCTACTCTCTTTAACATTGGGAAAATTTCATTTTATTAAGATCTGAGTAGCAAATTACTTTTAGATGACTTTAAAAGTAATTTGCAGCTTAAATGTGTCTGTGTTTTGGGGGTAATTTATGACTATATTTTCAGAGCTGTGTTGTGATTTTTATTAGGACCATTTTTCAATTTCCTTCCTTTTATGAAAAAAGGAAAGGTACTAAGTGATTATGCATAGACTTATTTTTCCTTTCTCTCTTTTAAAACAACACAAACCATTACTCTGTAAATTAAACAATTTTTATAAAGAAACCTGAAATGATATTCATGGTTAGAGCTTCATAGAATCAAACTATTTAATAACTTAAAATTAACTGAAAATCAAGCCTGCCTCAGCATAGTTTAGTGGATGTGTTGACACATGATACTAAATGACCTATTTTGTTTTCCTTTTGCCTGATTTCAAATCAGGAAGTTAAAGGTCAGGAGAAGAAGTTATAGAAGCTATAACAGATGAAAAAGAATAACTTTCAGAGCTCTAAAGAGCACTGTAATAGGAGATTCGTGCCACAGACAGAAATCCCAGAAATCCCCAGCTCCCAGTCAAATGGAGTAGAAAGTAGGGTGAAAACGATTTAGTACTCTTTCAGGAAGGGACCATAAAATGCACAAAACTCTTTGCCTGTAGTTTTAGTACCAATCTAGCTCCACTGAAATGCTTGCCAATGTCATTATCTTCCTGCAGATATTGTAAGATTTTCATGGACAAGGATCCTTTATGCTCCCTGGACATGAAGAAAAGCCCATAAGGTTTGCATGTGTATGTATATAAATTATCTGCAGCAGCAAACATGAGGTTATCTTAAGCTTATGATGATGAGGGACCACTACTTCATTCTTTTGCAATTTAGTGGTATCCTAGGAACCAGAGTTGCTTCACCTTGGGACCTTTGAAACTGACTGAGTGCATTCTTTTTCTGATCCCATGACAGTACAAGTCTCTGGAGATTGTTCCCTAATATTTTCACTCTTCAGTCAGGGCTGTATTTAGTTATGTTCCCCTGATATGAAGATGCCAACAAGAACTGCAAGTATCCAGATCATGATAGCAAAGTTACTGTGTAATTAGAGTTGTGATAAGTGGCCATGTTTTAAGCCTTCCTTAAAATATCTCAGCTTAAACCACCGTGAAGATAAGAACTAATCAATAAAAATAGGGGACACCCAAGGGGTTACAATAGTAATCAACATCCATTACCAACATTTGGTTAACATTTATATTTATAATACCCTAACATTTTTTCTCACCCAGTCCATATGGGCCCACATACACCACTGATAAAAAACATTGAATAGTAGCTCTGGATATTTCTGCTGCTCTAAGTCCAACACGTACAACATTGAGAAAATTTAAAGGTGGATTTCTCTAAACTGAACATTATCAAATCAGTGACTCACAAGTTGCCTTCTGATGTGTGCAAAACTCTATATATTTGTTTCCCAAATAAAGTGCAAGGTACATGCTAGTATCTGAAAGTAAAATGTGCCTTAATATATTTTAAGCAGTAAAAGTTAATTGTCAGTGTTCGTAAAGTCTTCTGATCAATATGTTAAGGAAAAGGCATTGGGTGTAGAAATACTTTACTAATGCAGATCATGGATTCACTACAGTGTGTGGATTTCATCTTGAGTGAACATGTGATTTCTTATGAAATTTTTAAATTTAGGACCTGGCAGGATGATTATCCTTGCAAATTAGCATTACATTCATTGATTAAGTAGTGAGTTTTATATTTGCTTTGTACTGTGTGCAAGGCTACATTTTGTTTGTACTGAGTGTAGGGACTCCAGACTTCCTTATAAAAATTAAGAAAGCCACACAGTCACATGCATGCGATTAGAAGACATTACTACAAACTAAAAGAAAGCTAAAGAAAATTCAAAATCATACACTTCCTTGCAGCTTTGACTCTCCAGTTATCTTTTTATGTATGCAGCTGCTAGAGCTCAATTGTTAGATTTACATTGTTCTTTTGCATAACATTTTGGCTTTGATTATGTTAGATAATTCCTCCTTTTTGTCTTAAATCTGGAAAGAGATTCTGCAACTGGATCATAATATCCTGACACAAGTATTTGTAATAAAAATATTGTAACTAAGATTTTATATTCTGCAAAGTAAACTATAAATACTCAAAAAGTAGTTTCTGAATTTATACATTTCTGCAGGTAGCAGGGGAAGGAACACAGATAGATAGCTCAAGGTAGGATGTCACTGCTCAAAGACAATTTTTGTTGACAACTGAACAGAAATGTATTTGGATGTGTTAGATGCGTTGCAAGAGCATTTGTGAACTAAATTTACACTGTAATATTCAGAGCAGAAAGAGATACTTTAAAATTATGTGGCTGGTGTATTTTTACATACAGGAAGGTCTAAAAACAAAATTATTATTTGGTTGCTTTCTCTGTATGTAAGCCTTTTTCTCTGCTAAACATTAAGTTCCCTGTACTGGTAGTATTTTTTTTAAACAGAGTCATAGCAATAAATATCTTGGTTTGCGTCTGTAAACGTATATGAATGTAGTGCTTTATTTTTGTGTCTGAGTTGTGACAGCCCTTGGCTTTCAATCCAATTAACTGAGGCATACTGTTATGAAACTCCAAGGAGAGAAAATTGTCAGCCCTATAAACTTAGAAGTAACTTAGAAATGACTCTGTTGTTTTGTTTTGTTTTCTTTTGTTTTGTTTTGTTTGAAGGACATGCTTCTCTTTCAACTGTATGACTTCCTTAATATTTTATAGGTTCAAAATGAGAGAAAAAAAACTGATTTTGAATTCCACTGTGTGGTTTGTTTGCGAAGAGCTCCATACATAGAGCTTATAGCAGTTTCCAGAAATATGTGCCCTGTGTGTAAGGATTGAACAGATGGATGGTCTTCATAGTACCTATCCTATCCATATGGTCTCTTAATATGGAGTAAGAGGAAGATCCTGAAACTCTTGCTCTTGTGTGTCATTAATGTGGAACCAGGAAGGGTTGTCGAGTATCAGCTGGAGTGCAGAGGAAGCTAAAAATTGTTTCTGAGGATAGTTTCCCATGGAAATCCTCTATCTGGAAATGAGGGTGATGGCCAAGGATATGTAACTTTATTTCAAGACCTTTAATCGCATCAAGTGTTCAAAATCAGAACCATTAGGATCTACTTACTCCTTTGGGGATCAGCACTGACTGGCACAGGAATAACAGTCCCATGAATAGCCAAGTGCTGAGTAAGTGAGCAGGTGAGGATGTTTGGAAGATTTTGGTGGAATTTGTGCAAATTAATTAATTGCACAATTAATGGAGTTTTGCTTCAGTTAAAGTTCTGAGCAGGTTAGGTTTAGGCAGACCAGTCATTCTGCAAGCGATGTTCGTCAAAATAGGGATGGCCTGTGCAAAAGACTAATTAAATGCCTGTGTATGACATAAACAATTTATGAGGAAGTGTAGATTTTGAGAAGAGAGAACAGAAAAATCAAGGGGATTTATGGATTCAGAGCAGAAACTGCTAAAAAATGAACAGAAACAAACTACTAGGAGAGAAGAAGAAATTCAGGATGTTTAGTGTAATCCAGTCAGCTGCGGATGCCTATTTCAGCAACCACAAAAAGGTTTTTTGGAAGATTCAATGGGAAGGCAGAAGCAGTCATCACTGATCAAGTAAACGTCCCTCACCTGACATGAAATAACAGGAAAAAACAGGAGAACATTAACGGTTGACAGTTAGTCTGTTGTTGCTAAAAGTCTGCTTAAAGTGTTAAATTAGTTTTGTAATTGAAGGGATAATTTACAATCTAAAAATTTCGTTTTGTGTAGAATCAATAACAGGTTTTAATAATAACAAGTAGTTTTGGAAGCAAGTACCCCAAGGATTTTCCTGAAAGCTCCTGCACCTTCTTCTATTTCTTCATCATGCATGGAAACAACTTCAACTTTTTCAGTTTTTATCTCTGTTTTCTGTAATTTTTCAGCATATAAAGGTAGGATTTAGTATTGGGTTGTTAACCCTAATGACAGCATCTGAAGGACCTCTTCTGAGTTGAAGCCACAAAGTAAGAGCACCAACAAAATGAGCAATGTATGTAGAAGAGTAATATTGCATACAAATAAGGTGTCTGGAAGAGAGAAATAACAACTGAGAAGAGTGATGCACTCAAAGAACAGTCTTGGAATTACACTAGCTTGTGCTGTTTTGTCGTGAGCTTTATAAGCAGATGCTTCATGTATTAGTACAGCCAGAATGAAGAATGCAGTCTGTGGTCTCCACTTCATTCATTGTTGAAAAGCACTTTCAAAAACAGCATGCTAACATTTAAAAGTAAAGTGATGCTGGAGAACAATTGAAAAGTTTTTTAAGGCATATCATATTAACATAATGAATGTTTTAGGGGCTTACACAAGCTTGTCCTAGAGTTCCTGACAAATCCTGAAATCCGCTGATTTGCTTCAGATACCATTCTGAGAAAAAGAATTCTTAAGACGTTAAAATAATAATCATGTTAACAATGGAATCTGGAAAGATCTCTATAATACTTTCTTAATTTAGGTTAACTATCTTCTGCTAGTTAACCTTGCTCCTCTCATCTTGGATATAAGTGGTAGTACACCCAGGAACTGAGAAGAGACTTGAACAGCATAGATATTTGGGATTTTCATGCTCTTTTACCGTGTAGGAAGGACTGCATTTATCTTTTCTCTAGCACTTGGCTTTCCTCTGCAGCTGTAACTGTTCCCATAGCTCTGTGTCACAGTTTTGCAGTTGCTTTTTAAGGAAGAATGATAGCTTTGGGGTTTATTTACCAGATCTTGACTGTATTGCTGTTTGCCCTGTTGCTTGTTTTTTTTTTTTTTTTTTTTTTTAGGTTTGTTGGTTAGTTTTTTACTTTTTTTCTTTTTGTTTGTTTACTTTTTTTGCCTTTTTTTTTTTTCCTTCATGTACAGGGCTTTGGAATCTACACATGGTAACAATGTTAACATAAATATGCCAAATTTGATTATGGATTTCTGCATGTGTTTATGTTCTTGCAGTCTCATGCAGTCGCCAAACAACAGTGGATGCTCATGATTGGGTTAGATTTGAAAGGCTACCCCTGTGCTCTACATGTCAAATGATCTGTGGCCTCACACAATTTAAGGTGACTATATGGAAAGAAGGATATGTGCTCACCTAGGGAATTAATAATGGGAGCAAAATACAAGTTTGGAATTCCCAGGTGCTTTCTGCATAAAAACTTATTGCTAAATCGTTATTTTGCATTGTTCTTGAACATGCAGTTGGAAGAAGGCACTTGTAATTGAAACAAAGAGTGGAGGTAACAATGAAACTTAGTAATTTTTTAGCCTGCAGTCTGCTGGAGCAAAACAGCAACACCCTGAGTATTCAGGTATGCTCAGGTGTAACAGGTATCTGATCTGGAAAGTGATGGGTAGTTTTCTTGATGGTGCCAGCAGGTTGGTCAGTAACTCTACTCCAAAAAAACAAAGTGTGAATATGGGGTAAAAGTTAAGCTATTGAAACCAAATGAGAACAATAATCTTATGGGGACATTAATCCTATAATTAATCTTCATCATAATTTGACACCCCCTTAAGAAGACATTATGAGAAAAAACCTGTGGTAAAAGGAACCATCAGAAATCAAGGAAGGAAGAGGTCAAGAGGCCAAGGGGTGCCAGAGGAGGTATGGTGATATACTTCTCACCATAAGGCTGTTATCTTCTCAAGACAGTATTTTTATGCCTCTGTCTTCTTCCATATTCTCTTTTCTGTGCAGCTTGATGTATAAACTCAGTTTTCATTTACTGAGTGTGATGAATGAAAAATATCTTAAAATTAGAGAAATAAATGTGTAAAATACACTAACCAGGTATAAATGTGGCAAACCTGTAAGTATATGCATAAGCACAAATAACTCCACTTGGAGATCTGAGCCTCTGATCCAGTCAGAGGCACAGTTATTACTAAAACAAATTAGAAGCTTTTGAGGCATAAATGGCACATCTCAATTGTCTGCATACTACAGTTTCCTTCATTTCTTTGGGCCAACATCTTTCCCTGGCCTCTTCTTCCTGTTGAAAATCTTCAGAAAAATGAAGGACAGGAATTCTCTTTGGTGATATTACAAAACTGATGGACTTAGATCAGCTCTAGAAGGTACTTTTTGGCTATGATAAGGTCATATACCGTATATGGTTCTATTTCCTCTTCCTCATTTAAATGTATCAATTGTATTACCACAGTATGTTATTCATACATATTCATAAAATATGCAATACAGCATAAGCTAGTTAACATTGTCAGAGCAAACCTAATATTTGTCATTTTCTCATTTTTAACCTCAAAATCTTAAATTGCAGTAATAGTCCTTGCAAGCATTTAAAATGTAAAATAGATTAAAGCACTAGTCTGTTTAAATAATAGAACAAAACTTAAAACTTAAATATATTTAATTTAATGTAAAAGCTACGTAGACTGTTCTTAAAAGAAAAGAGCTAACATTCCTTCCAGAGATAAAACTACTGTTGAACACAAAGAAGAGATTTAATATTCCAGCTTCGAGTTCCCATGTAACTATGAACTCCCTTTCATTTCAGAGAATATTTAGGCTTTTTAAAACTGGTCCAGAAACCATGGAAACCACTGAAAGATTCCACTGACATCAGTAAGTTCTAACTCCTTTGTAATTTTTTATTTTATTTTATTTTCTAGTCTCAGTCTTACAAGTTTTTCCATGTGGATGACTGAGGCCGTCTGCCGATGTGGAAGCCTGGTGACCAAAGTGGGACACAGCAATGCATCAGCTGCTATGATACATGCCTTTTTATACAGTATTTTCAAAGGATAATTTAAGTACTAAAAGTATCTTCTTGCTTGCTTACTAAGCAAAATCACAGAGAACATTAATTTAATGTTGATTTTGGAGGTAAATGTGCCACTGGGATTTACTCTTATTTTAATGCTTTTTATAAACATCGGGGAACCAGCACTTAGAGTTTGGGCAAAGATGATTTGTAGACGGCATGGAATTAATGTTATGCTGGCAACACTTTCAAATAACTCTCATATCATATGGCTTGTGTGATTAATGTTCCCCATACATTATGTTCCAAGGTAGGTATTGTAACAACAATAATTATCCTAGACTTTTTTTTTTTTTTTAATGCAATTTCGTAAAAGAAATATATGATTCTGTAAGAATTCTTCTGTAATTTAGGCTGGTCATTCATTAAAGAAAAAAAAAAGAGCAGGCTAAATGCCAAATATGATTTGAATACTAAGATAATAAAATTAACTTGCATTTATATTTAGGTTCCTATGATTAATTATAAAAAATAAAATTAAAAAATCAATATGTATCCTCAAAAAGCAAGAGCTACCATTTGCAAAGGTCTCACATTACATGGAATAAATTTTACTCCCACAGAAATGGAGATTTTTGTAGCAATTAGTCTGAAATGCTTATGAATTAGCTGTGACTACCTAGTGTGCTCAGGAAGACATTTAAATGTCTAATTAGTATTAATAGAAATTGTCTTGCTTTTCTTTTTTTTTTCTTTTTTTTTTTCTTTTAGATTACAGAAGTTATTATTATCAAGAAAATAATCAGTCATTTAAGCATATCATTTAAGATATTAGGGCCTGCCACAGACAAATGTACAGACCTGTACATTTACTGGTGCGTTATGTACTCCAAACACCATCTGCTCTCTTTTGTCTCATCCAACTTTATTCTGGTTGCATATTCTTTCAGCTTTGTTTTCTTTGTCTTTTTGTTTGGAAGCTGTACTTAATTCCCACTGATATCAGTGGAAGAGCCCTTACTGACTTCAGAGGCCGGTGGACTAGGATCCCTTGTTGTTTTCTCTTTTGCCCTCCTAAATCATAGGTCAATTTACACCTCACATTTTTTTCTTTTATTAGTCTGCTTCCTATTCATAGATTCTGGTCTCTTTCTCCTTATTCCATTTCACACTCTTAATCTTGTTTCAATCTGAATTAAATAGTTTGGCTACTCCTAACTTCTTGGTCTGAAAACTAAATGCCACGCTTCCATTTCATTTATACATTTCACTCAGTTAATTTTGTTTCAAGATAAAGCATCTGGAGATTACAGATCATAGAATATCCTGAGTTGGAAGGGACCCACAAGGATCATCGAGTCCAACTCCAGTAGGAGAGAAAGAGGAGGACTAAGTTGGGGGAGGGGGGGAAGGAAGGACACCCCGTTCCCCAGGCACTTGCATAAAGCACATAGCAGACAAAAAATATATATATATTGCAGAAAACAATGGCAACAATCTACCCACCCATGGGCTTATATGATGCACCAAAGCAGTTCACTATAAATGCCTCCTACTGTCAGTTTTCTTATCTTTCTTTTTTCTATTAAAAAGCTTAACATAGAAATTAGTGCAAAAATCAACAAAAGGCATATATCTTTTTTTTCCCAAAACAGCCAAGCTCAACACAGTAAATGATTTTTCAGCCCAGTGTACCACTAAGCCTTACCAAATCCCTATATGAAGTCATGGCATCTGCAACATGACTAAGGAATGCACAAACCTGAACACAACTAACACAAAGAAACCATCAAATTTCAAACCATTAGATCTCAAAGAACATGCAAAACTTGGAGTTAAAGCAGGGCAACTGTAACAACAGTTTTATCTAGCATATCAGTTATATTCACACAGAACAGTGTCAAGTTCAGTAGGTGCTACAGGAGGAATTTTGGTAATAAACAAGCTGAAGAATAATTGACTTTAGAGGAGAATATTTTTTTACATGAACAAAATTTTCATGACCACGTAAGCTTAAGCAATGGGAGATTTCTTCTCTCAATGTATTTTGTTTCACTCAGATCGCAGAATCACAGGTTCACAGATACTGCAGTTAAAGTTTTCTTTTTGTTGTTTTTTGTTTGTTTGTTGTCTTCATTTTGCTTTCCTACGCAGTATGTTATTTCTCACTTTTGAATTAATCAGATATTATACTATTTTGCATAAGACAGTGCTGTGATATTGGGTCATCCCTCCCATGGTGCCAGATCCACCAAGGAAACACAAGGCGATGAGTAACGATGATAGCCCACCATGTTGTCAATGCTAGGATTTCAAAGCTGCAGTGCCCAGTAATCTCTTCCATTTCCATACAGTCAAAGTAATTGGCAAGATAATTTCTAAATATAATATACCATCAGCATACTAATGATGATGCAGCCCTACTTTGCTCACTAGACCATGCCAGATGACTATTACATAGGAATGCTTCACCAACAGTGTCAGCTTTGCATACCCTCAGTGCATGAACAAACAGCCATTGCTTATGGTCTGCCCAGTGGGAGCTCACTCGGTCTTGCTCTCTGGTTTTGCTGTGGCAGGACAATAGCAGAGAAGTAAGGCCTAATTTCACCTGAAGCAACCTCTTCCTATCTAATTGTCTGTTTCTGTTTCCTAACGCACCCCCAGACCCTAATTATCAACCATCTGAATAGGCTGGAAGTCCTGTGATTTTTTGGGAGAATTGCTGGAGGAAGAAGAATTGATTTCTATTAAGTGGAAATGAAGTGGGGCTTGATTCACAAGAATGGTGAACCTCTGCTGCATCTTAGGTGAGAAGACTATCTGCGCTCCTTATCAAATATATTTTAGACCTCCTGTGTTGGTTTTTAGGTCAGATTCAGATTCTCACAGGCATATATGAAAAATTTTTGGTTCTGAGTTTGTGCAAGTTGAACTTTTAGGCAGTTCCAGTCACTGGGATGTGTGAAACATAAATATAGAGGAACGTACTCTTCGTCAATTGTGACACATACCTAAATGCTCTGCACAGTGCCCCTCATCACAGCTCAAAACAGGTCACCAGAGACTGGGAATCCAGACATCCCTGCCTGTGTTATGATCAAAACTGATGTCTACCACAGCCTCTTTCATTTTGCTGATGAGCTGCATTTCTCACTGACAAACAGCAGTGCTGCAGTGCTTATACTAGGTCTGATCTGAAGCACATTGGTGGGAGTATTTTCTTAACTCTTGCGAGACCCTTAGTTTACAATTTTACAGCTCTATGTTATGGCCTTGAATAATGGATAAATAATGAATATAAATTACTTAAATCACTTCAATGGAAACTCAACTTCATAATATCATATTTTTTGAGTATTTTCCTCCATGCATTGTAATTCTGCATAATCCTCTTATACAGATTCCATTCATATCCAGTTGAAAGATGTATTGTGGGGTGTTACTGCTTAGCTAGTTATATATTCTTCAGTCAAATTGGACTTTTCGTTTGTTTGTTTTGTTTATTTTTGTTGTTGTTGTTTGTTTGGTTGGTTATTCATTTATTTATTTTTAGAGTGGGAGCCACTTGTTTAGTTTTGAAATGATGGCTTGCTATATGTTACC
The DNA here is from genome assembly GCF_013377495.2 of Cygnus atratus. NCBI lineage: Eukaryota > Metazoa > Chordata > Aves > Anseriformes > Anatidae > Cygnus > Cygnus atratus. The sequence continues at coordinate 71,887,055 of NC_066396.1, forward strand.
CATGCAGAGATTTAACCAAGAGATCCAGAGGGAAAACAAACAAACAGACAAAAAAAACCCCACCACACTATAGTCCCTCCACCCCAAAAAACACCACCAAAAAAAAAACAACAAAAAATAAAATAATCTAATAAGAAGCTCTGAGAAAAGGAAGGAGGAAAAACAGACATAAAAATTTGAAACCAAAAATATTAGCTTTTTTTAATGCTTGCACCCCATTTTGATCCCACCCAATTAGAAATACTTCTAAATTACAGTTGTTTCCCATATTACCACAGAAGGTTAATGCTAAAGAAATACCAGTAGCAGTAGCAAACTCTCTTTAAACCGGAGTACTCTACAAATGGAACAGCTATATGGACAAAAACGTTCTAGTTTTTCAAGCAGAAAATACAGAGCCTGGAACTCTTTGACAGTATTAACAAGGGTGAAAAAGAAGGAAAAAGCAAAGAGGTCAGGTTTCTAATGTGATTCCAAATTATTTCTGCTCATACATGAGTAGATGTATGCCTGTGTGTGGGAAGGGAAAGCTCCCCAGGGAAGGATGCAGAGCTCAAAAGGAGAAAGGAAGTTTGGTTGCTATGTAAGATTAAAGCTCAAAAATCCAGTCTGTATTCTTGAAGAAATATCTTTATGAAATGCCTTCTAGCTAGGTCTTTTAAGCTCATTCTTTTCAAAGACCATTCTTCATTATAATGCTAGATTTAATTTTAATCCATAAAAAAAAATTGTATGCACATGGAATATGTGAATAATAACAGTATTTTATTAGATTTTATTAGGTTTAGTTATTGTAGAAGAAATTGTATCAGTCATTCAGATAGGGAACTGTTAGAGCAGATATCTTTTTTCTTTTTCTCTCCACCAGGGCTATAAGTTCTAGTATCCTAAGACTAGATTTGTTCTTTCTTAAGAAGACAGCAAAAGCAGGCCAGAATCACCTCAGGAGATCAATTGATCTACTTTCTTGCTCAAAGGGAAAAACAACTAATCCCTGTAATCCGTTTGTAATCAGTGCTTGTTGATCTCACCTGATGGAAACTCCATTATGTGCTTCTTTGTTCTACTGTAAGAGAAAATTTCATAATATTTAATTTGACTTTCTCCTTATTTTATGCCCACCAATGTAATCCTTATTTGACTGTACTGATGCTTCTCCTCAGTCTTCTGTATGCCAAAAAATTTTCCAGTTTGTTCACAGTCTTCCTGTCAAACATATTTTCTGGACCTCTAGTTATTTGCTAGACTCCCCTGGAATTTTTGCCTCTAATGCACGTCTTTCTTGAAGTGCAGTGGCCCTCATGAAGCTGTTCTAATAAATGCATTTCTTGTAGGCTCCATTTCTATTTATGCCTTCCAATAGAAATATTTTCACAAAATAATCATTCACAATGAAACTATTCACAATGAGGGTGGTAAGGCCCTGGAACAGGTTGCCCAGAGAAGCTGTGGATGCTCCATCCCTGGAAGTGTTCAAGGCCAGGCTGGATGGGGCTTTGGGAAGCCTGATCTAGCAGAAGGTGTCCCTGCTCATTGCAAGGGCTTGGAACTTGATGATCTTAGAGGTCCTTTCCAATCCAAACGATTCGATGAGATTGCAGTTCAAGCTAATTTTGCTTGGCCTTTTCTACAACATATTTTACTAGCATATTTTGTCTCCAGTGTCTTTTGCCAGGCTATTTCTCTACTGTTGAGATGCATTTCCTGTCCTCCAACATACAAATAGCTTCTCCCAATTTCTTACCGTCTTTAAATGTAATATGCATTACCTCTATCCCAGATCGTTAATGGAAACTATAATAAACAAATAACCAATGGAAACAATAATAAGTAAATAACCACACTGTCTGTATGATCCAGCAGTTCCTGGTGAACATTAATACATTCACCCATTCTCAATGACTGACAATTACTATCTGATATGGATATTTAACTGTCTAAATGACACCTCCCAGTGTGTTTATATAAATCCCATGTAAAATTTATCTGGAGTTAAGCAAAATCTTCTCAACTTCATAATATATATGGGCTGTATCTCATATTTACAGGCTGCTTTAAAGTACAGGCTCCTTTACTTATATTACAATCTCTCTTTTTTTTTTTCTTCCACCCCCTCACATAGTTCAGCTTTCCAGATTTACTTTCCTTTTCTGCAGAGTTGTATATGGCTTAGAACTGTATATTACTGGGAGAGCTGTAGCCAAAATGTCAGTCTTTCTCATAGCAGAAAAACTGATATTTATTATATCTCATGAAGAAAAAAATGAAATATGCCCCATTCCCCATAATACGAACTCTGTTATGCAGCCACTCATTGTGTGAATATTTTTTTCATCTCCCTTAAAAAAACAGTATTCATCAAATCTGTTTTAGACATTAGTTAAGACACACATTCTATCCAGACTGAAAGGCAGTATCTCAAACTTAAGGTCTACAGATCTGGTGTTTTGATCTGGGTCTTTCTGCAATATGATCTGTAGATGGAGCTAATTCATATTCCTAACAACATAATGACTCTGCTCTTCCTGGGAACGTTCAAGAAACATATTCTGTATTATGTGTTTCTGTGGACTGAGGAAGTTCTTTTCACAGGCAGAGAGCACAAATCTACTCTGTATTTCTTTCAGGTCATATCACAACAAATAATCTCACATGTAACAAAACCCCACACACTTCTCCCTTGTATAACATTCAGGCTACAGACCTTCACTGCTTTCAGGTCCTTCTCAGGACACCCCAGATGCTGTTATCATGAATGTTATCAAGAAAGAAACATGCTAGGTTGCAAGCAATGTGATATTCCTATACAATCACAGTTATAGACACAGAAGGCTCTGTTATTAGTAGTGAAATGCTGTTTGTGGAAGAAGCTGCTGTGTCAGTGCATTGCAAGATTTTTTGTTACTGATTTTTCAAAAAAGAAGAAGAATTAAAAAAAAGGACATGCTTTCCTTTCACTTCTTTTACCTGACTCAGTTCCCTGTAGCCTCCACAATATAAGCAGCCTATACCTAATATGAAAATTTCTCTGTAGCAGTAAAGCCTAGGAATTAAGCACAGAAGATGAGAGAATTTGTCCTGGCCTCACAGTCACTGTTGCAACTTTTCAAGGGAATAAACAAAAATGCAATGCATGCAAACATTTTTCCAATTTGTGATTCACAGTCAATAAAGCGAAAATGCTAATCATACTAATTTTCTCTTACTGGGGAAGTGATGCATAAGAAATCTATTAACACAAGAGGGCCAACAGGGTTAAGCCTTTCAAACACTGTCACTGATTTTTCCCCTTGTACCATATGCTTACTTCTTCTCACTCAACTGGTACTAAGTAGCACTTAGCAGTTATGCTGTAAAAAGTTTGTTCCCCTGAGGATCTCTCAGAGCCTCTGCTGTTGAAACAATAATTACAAGGAGGTGAAGTATTTGACTAATCAGCAGCTGGAGTCTGTAGGGGTCCAAAGCTGAATGACAAATGCCAATATCCACTTCAAGTTTGTTGGATCAACAAGCCAATATGGTGAAACCGATCCATCATCTTGTCACCAATTCCCCTTGCACTCTCTGAAGCCTGCCAATTAAAAAAAAATAAAATTATTCACTATACATCACTCAGCAGTGATTGCAGGCACGTGATAAATAGGACCTTTAGCTTTCCCTCTGTTCAGCACCTGATGTCTTTTGTTTTAATTTGTACATTTTCTGAGGTTGCTCTGGATTCCAATCTAAACTTAGAGAGAAAAATAACATACCATAAATATGCATAGTTTGGATTTGAATTGCCATTCATTATATAGTTAAACTTCATGGACAATTTAGAGAAGCAGCAGGCAAAATTTGGTAGCAATATAATTCTAAGTACCAAAGAGTAGGTTATTTTGCTTCTCATTCTTTTCCACTGGCAATGTTCCCTCCCAGACTTCTGAGCCTGAGTGCAGGTTCAAAACAGAACAGAACTCAAAACACAATTGAACAATTAACTTACTGTATGATAAAGCAATCCACCAACATTTAAACACTGCAATAACCTGCCACCGTCTTTCCTTGCATAAGCATTCCCCTCTTTTTTCATGGGGCTATTGAGAAATAAAGCTGCCTCTCAGCTAAAATTTGGCAGAAACTAAAGTCATGACAGTGACACAGAGAAGAAGACCAATCACACTCCAGTAAACCATATTTTCCCTAGAAAATAATATAAAAAGCTATCCCCATCAGTCCACCAGCTTCTCACCTCATTTGAAAAGTACTTTTTGTTGTTATTCATTGTGGGGTGGTATGTAAAAAAAGTGGCATTTAGCCATGTCCTGCTGGTATATTCCATTGTGGTCTGGTCAAAACAGGCTAAATCTTTTTGTTAAAAGAGGCCTGCATTTTGTATGTTTTGTGTGGATACCTCTGACCACCTTCTGTGCGCTTTGGGAGTCCAGCCATTTCACCGGGTGTGCTCCAGCTCCAGACCCAGTGCCACAACACATGCACTGGCATGCTAGGAGTACGAATACTGTTACAGAAATAAATTAGCCCTGACTCAGTGCTTTTCAGCCCTTAAATATATCCCTGATATATTTATATCCTTGTCCTTTCCATTTTTTTTAATTTTTTATTTTTTTAAACAGGACAAGGAATGCCTTGGGACCATTCTTCAAGAGTGTTTCTTTGAATATTTGCTCCTACTTTCTACTTCACACCCCCTCCCCTGCATTTGTTTTTCAGGTGTGAAGAGCTAGACATTAGCAGAAAGATTCTAAATTCAGTAGTGCACACTGTGTTGTTGTGTTTTTTGTTTGTTTGTTTGCTTTTAAGAACCTAACAGAGAACATTAAAACAAAATAGTTGTTATGAAACAGCAGCACGTGACAGCTGTGATTGTTCACAACTAAATAGCCCCTAATATCAAGGCTTAGAAGAAGCATTTAAAACAAAACAAGAAGTCAAATATTTGCAAAGAGAATATGAGGAGGTGACAATCTGCTGAATGATACTTTACACCCAGACAGGGTTGAAATGCAGACAAAAAACACTGTTGAGATGTACTTTTTCAGCAATATCCTTGGATGAGTTTTGGACATTCTACAGCTTCGTTTATCAAAAGGGAAGTTTCAACCTCCCTTTTTAAAGGAATGTTCTGCCTCCCTACAGAACACCTCAATAACAGCACTTGAAAATGTAGTCAAAATGGGGAAAAGTGAGAAAAACACTTGGAAGCTAAATTTTCCACAAATAGAAATGCTATTGTAAAACTGATTTTTCAAATTGTTTCTTCCATTAATGTCCCAGACTGTATGCAATGACAGGTGGTGTATGCTTGTAAAGGGCATTCTTGGGGGACTGGAGTTCTTAATGTAATCATGTGCAATACTGATGAAATTTTGGCTTTAAAATAATGCATCCTTCATGACCTATTAAGCTGGGATAGCTAAGCAAGTGGAAGTTATGAATTTATTTATATTTTTATATTTTGGCTGACTGGATGTTTTAATGGGAAAAATAAAATTCATCAGGCAGGCAGGAATCCAGAACTGAGATTTGTATTCTGTGTATTTTTTTTTTTATATATATGATTAGCAGGGAAAAATCAAGACAACACCAAAGCTTTCATAGTCTCTTTCAAATATCTCAGAACCACAGCAACACATAGGGTTTACTTTTAAAGTGAGAACACATTTAAATACCCATAGACCAGGCAAAGTACAATGTGCAAACAGAATGCTTAGATATTTAGAAATGTACCTCACAGCTGTATTCCTGCTGCAAAGATGTGTATAATCACAACTGGATGTTAGGAAAATGATCATAGAATCATAGATTCACAGAATGGCTTGGGTTGGAAGGGACCTTAAATATAATCTGACTCCATGCCCCCTGCCATAGGCAGGTATGTCACCCACTAGATCAGGTTGGCCAAGGCCCCATCCAGCCTGGCATTGAACACCTCCAGGGATGGGGCATCCACAGCTTCTCTGGGCAACCTCTTCCAGTGCCTCAGTGCAGGATAGTGCCTAAAGATATTAACCAGTACTGGTCCCAGGACAGACCCCTGAGGGTCACGACTCATCACCAGCCTCCACCTGGACATAGAGCCATTGACACACACACACAAAACTCCTCTTACTGAGGTTTTTTTATTTTCTTGTTAGACACACAGTTTCAAAACAGCTTCTTAAGAGAAGGGCAGAAATATTACTTTCATAGTGTCTGCCCTGTTTCACAAAGAACTGTTAAGTTATATCACAGTGAATGAATACATGTAATAAATAACCATATTTAAAACTAATCTACATTAACATGGTGTCCATATTACAGTTACACAGATTTATGGATTTTAAATCCAAATATAGATAAAAGATTTCACATATCTTAGGAAACTTCTCTCTTATTGGATTTAACCCTGCAATAACATTTTATAACACTTTCTCCTCAATAATCTTCTTAATTAGTAATAAATAAGTACTTTAAAAATGTATGCCATCCATATGAATGAAGACTTTGTGTCATGAATGAAAGCTGCAAAATTAAACATTCGTTATTAGTTGTTACACTGAAGCCAACTTGCAGTCTCATTTCTCCACGGACTTCCAAATAGCATTTATAGATTTAACAATATGGACCAATCTATACACGCGAGCACAGCCTACAAAAAGTATATGAAGCTAGCGGGGGGCTGAAAACCTCTCATTAACACACGGGAAGTCATAAAAGCCCCAGTACAAAAGCTGACAAGCTGTGACCACCACATTGGGTTGTGGCAGACTGGTAGCACTCTACTTTGCTGATGAACGACTGCCAGTTGGCTCTTTTCAACTCAAAAATGCATGTGTGCCAGTCAGTGCTAAACAGCAATGTGCTTCAGTAACATACAAAATACATGCTATCTTGCATTTTTTTGCTTAGTTTTCATTTTTGTATGCCACTTGCTGTCATTTTTCCTCCCTTCCTCGGTCCCTCGGTCCCTCCCTTTTTTTTTTTTTTTTTTTGTAGGTAGCTCTGGTGTGACTTTTGTATACGTTTCCAGGAGCAGGGAGCTACTGGCATGGCCAAAAAATGACAGCGCAATCTTGATAGGCTCAAATCCCAAGCCCTGTGTCTTCCTTGCTATGTTAACAAATGAACATGCTATACTCTGGTTTCATTTTGAATAGGTAATCACATTGTATTTTTGATGCAATAAAATTAAGAAAGAGAATAATTTAGGAATTAGCAGTGAAATGAGTGGTAACTTATCCTTGTGAAGTGTCAGGGAGCAACCTTTTTCTCGTAATATGAGATAGGATTAGGAAATAAAATTCCTCTCCTGCTGGTGTTCCCAAGTGTCACATCTTTATTACAGGGACTAGCAGAATGTTTTTAGATATGACTTTTTGTTTTTTTCCTCATCCCAATTTTCAATAATGGTGTGCAGAAAATTAAACTGTTGTACTAACTATGCCTTACTCAGTACATAGTTTTGTCCATTGCAGCAGTGATTAATGAATCTTTCTCACACCTGTGAACTGCATGTGACTTACTGAGTTGCATATCAGACTTGAAAGCTGGAGAGAACTTAAAAATAGCCAAGGCCTACATCGCGGATGATGAACTTTGTGGTAGAAATGACATCTCCACTAAAAGACTGGTGACTGCAAGGGCCCACCATTGCACTGCCTAAGTCATGCTTAACTCTTACTGACAGGCTACAGTATTATTTGGAAACGGAGCATCTCCACTGATCAAGAGAAATGCTGCCCTGTCCCCTGTTTCTTGTAATCAAAACTGCTGTATGTTAGTATGTTGCACCACAGTTTTCTTGTTTTTGTTGCAGTTGTTTGTTTGTTTGTTTTTGTTTATTTGTTTTTACTCTTTATTACAGTGGAGAGTTACACAGTTCTGAATTGCCTTTTAACAAAATGCACAGTATATAACTCAGGTAATCAACTTAATACATAATTTGCAAATCTGATACTATGATATAGGCTGTGGCAACTGCATTACTGATATTTGTACCCAGCTTGTACAAGCACAGAAGACAAAGCCAAGTGACACAGCTTGCTAGCATTTTTCTGATAATTGGCTGTTGTCATATATGTGATTGAAGTTTCACAATGAAGAAAATATGTGCCACTACAGGTAATAAGACAGTTACATTTATTTTTGAGACTAACTTTTAGGGCTCTACTCTATTCAGTAGTAATACATGCTAATAATGTGGACAATCCAGTTTTGTTGTTGTTGTTACTGTTTTTTTTGTTTGTTTTGCTTTGTTTTGTTTTCCAATTTTTAATGATTATGTGTTTCTACTTGACATGATTTATCTGATTTGAGTTTCAGATATAGATTTTAAAAATATTTTCTGATTCTTTAGCTTTAGAGCTGAAAAAAGTTAGTTAGAATGAATAATGTATTGATGAAATTAACATATTTTTCAGTTCACTGAATATTCATAGAAGAATCCTGGTTCTGTTTAACATGTTCAATATTTGAATTTACCCATGGACTAAGTGCACGGGTTATGAGTGGTGTCTTTTTAAATACTTAAAGCCAAGTTATGTTCCTTATCAGATAACATAATTTTGCTTTGGATTCTTTAGGCATACATTAAAGTCCTTTTCATCTGTACTACTGGTACACAAAATGTAAAATTAGTCTTTTGAGGCCTCAGCACCATGTTTTGCTACTTTGATTTACATGGTTCCCCTGTTAATAGGGATTCAGACCTTAGTTTACAACAAACTGAGATTCTCAGAAAGTGAAATACTGCTCATTGCAAACAAAGGTTCAGGTTGAGAAAATCCTAGCTTGATGTAGCTCTGACAGCTGAAGAAGGGCACACAAAGGGACTGGCAGGGACTGTGTCCATTTCCCATGGCACCACAGCTCGCAGCTGGATGTATCAAGATAAACCACAGTCACTTTCAAGACACCTTACTGGAAGGCCATGGAATGCAGTGGCTAAGGATGGGCACATACTAGTCCACCTACCCTCCTTACACTGGGCACAAACATGGTTGGGAAACATCCAAGGTATTCAGCACAGCTTTCCAGTGCTTTCACTTTTCATCAGTCCCTTCTATGCTTGCACTGCCTGCTTGGCAGTGAGTAGTACTCCTCTCTCAGTCCTGTTCCTGGAGCATCTTCCAGCCCTCCATAGTCATGTTAGGAATGGTGGAACTGTAGTACTGTAAAACAGATGTGTGCTGTTCTGCTTTCAAGTGAAGACTAATTGGTGAGTGATTTCCGTTTGACCAGGGGTTTCACTGCAGTAAGGTAAAAATTCTTTATACGTTCAGTTCAATTGGAGTATTGTATGCGGAATAAATTTAAATACCACCTCCAAACTTTGAAACAATAAATAAATAATCAAATATGAGAATTGTGCTCCCAAGGACTGTAGAGATATTTTAAAAGATTAAATCACAGTTTGGCCCTTCCTTTTGAATTCTGCACTCTTCATACTCCTTACCTCCCCATCTTTACGACAGCTCTCCAACATATGACTTGTGTAATATGCATTGGGTTCCTCTCTTCTCTGCAAAAGCTGGATAAAACCGGCCCGCTAACTGCAGATGGGTCCCACCTGTCCTGAAAAGGAAAACAGACGCTAGCACAGGAGCTGGCAGGGCTCATTGAGAAGGCTTCAAACTAGGTAGGAAGAGGGATGGGGAGGGAATAAGGCTCATTAGAGGTGTGACAGGGGGAACAGTGTCAGGGCCGTGGGGGGGAAGGCAATGGCCCAGCTGAAGTGCATCTACACTAATGCATGCAGCATGGGCAAGAAACAGGAGGAGCTGGAAGCCATTGTGCAGCAGGCTAGCTATGACTTGGTTGCCATCACTGAAATGTGGTGGGACCACTCCCATGACTGGAGTGCTGCAATGACTGGCTATAGGCTCTTCAGAAGGGAAAGGCAGCACAGAAGGGGTGGTGGTGTGGCTCTCTATATTAGAGAGTGTTTTAATGTTGCAGGACTCGAGGCTGAGACTGGGAATGATAAGGCTGAGTCCCTATGGGTTAGGATTGGCGGGAAGGCCAACAAGGCGAGCGTCCTGCTGGGGGTCTGTTACAGACCGCCAAACCAGGATGAGGAGACGGATGAGGAATTCTACAGGCAGCTGGCAAAAGTTGTGAAATCATCGGCTCTTGTCCTTGTGGGGGACATGAACTTCCCAGACATATCCTGGACATGCAATACAGGTCAGAGGAAGCAGTCTAGGAGGTTTCTGGAGAGCGTGGAAGATAGTTTCCTGATGCAGCTGGTTAGTGAGCCTACCAGGGGAGGTGCCCTGCTGGGCCTTCTGATCACAAACAGAGAAGGACTGGTGGGAGATGTGGTGGTCGGGAGCTGTCTTGCGCAGAGTGACCATGAAATGGTAAAGTTCTCTATTCTTGGCAAAGTCAGGAGGGGGACCAGTAAAACCGCTGTCTTGGACTTCCGGAGGGCTGACTTTGAGCTGTTCACGACACTCTTGGGAGACAGTCCTGAAGGGCAGAGGAGTCCAGGAAGGCTGGGCACTCCTCAAGAAGGAAATCTTAAAGACTCGGGAGCGGTCTGTCCCCACATGCCCAAAGATGAGCTGGCGTGGAAGAAGACTGGCCTGGCTGAACAGAGAGTTGTGGCTCGAGCTTAGGAAAAAAAAAGAGGGTTTATGATCTTTGGAAAAGAGGGCAGGCCACTCAGAAGGATTATAAGGATGTTGTAAGGATGTGTAGGGGCAAAATTAGAAAGGCCAAAGCTCATCTGGAGCTAAATCTGGCTACTGCAGTTAAAGACAACAGAAAACGTTTTTATAAATACATTAACACAAAAAGGAGGACTAAGGAGAATCTCCATCCTTTACTGGATGCGGGGGGAAACAGTGACGAGAGATGAGGAAAAGGCTGAGGTGCTTAGTGCCTTCTTTGCCTCAGTCTTTAGCAGCAAGACCAGTTGTTCTCTGGATACCCAGTACCCTGAGCTGGTGGAAGGGAATGGGGAGCTGGATGTGGCCCTCACAATCCACGAGGAAATGGTTGGTGACCTGGTACAGTACTTAGACATACACAAGTCAATGGGGCCAGATGGGATCCACCCAAGGGTACTGAGAGAACTGGCAGAAGACCTGGCCAAGCAGCTTTCTGTCATTTATCAGCAGTCCTGGCTATCAGGAGAGGTCCCAGTCGACTGGCGGCTAGCAAATGTGACACCCATCTACAAGAAGGGCCGGAAGGTAGACCCGGGGAACTATAGGCCTGTTAGTTGGTCCTCAGTGCCACGGAAGCTCATGGAGCAGATTATCTTGAATGTCATCACGCGACACTTGCAGGGCAAGTATGTGATTAGGCCCAGTCAGCATGGATTTATGAAAGGCAGGTTCTGCTTGACGAACCTGATCTCCTTCTATGACAACGTGACACGCTTGGTGGATAAGGGGAAGGCTGTGGATGTGGTCTACCTTGATTTCAGTAAGGCTTTTGACACCATTTCCCACAGCATTCTCCTCGAGAAACTGGCTGCTCTTGGCTTGGACTGGCGTACACTTCGTTGGGTTAGAAACTGGCTGGGTAGCTGGGCCCAAAGAGTTGTGGTGAATGGAGTTAAGTCCAGTTGGAGGCTGGTCACTAGTGGAGTCTCCCAGGGCTCAGTGCTGGGGCCAGTCCTCTTTAATATCTTTATCGATGATCTGGATGAGGGGATCGAGTGCACCCTCAGTAAGTTTGCAGATGACACCAAGTTAGGTGAGTGTGTTGATGTGCTCGAGGGTAGGAAGGCTCTGCAGGAGGATCTGGATAGGCTGGACCGATGGGCTGAGGCCAACTGTATGAAGTTCAACAAGACCAAGTGCCAGGTCCTGCACCTGGGGCACAACAACCCTAAGCAGTGCTACAGGCTGGGAGATGAGTGGTTGGAAAGCTGCCTGGCAGAGAAGGACCTGGGAATACTGGTTGATAGTTGGCTGAATATGAGCCAGCAGTGTGCTCAGGTGGCCAAGAAGGCCAACAGCATCCTGGCTTGTATAAGAAGCAGTGTGGCCAGCAGAGCCAGGGAAGTGATTGTCCCCCTGTACTAGTCTGTGGTGAGGCCGCACCTCGAGTACTGTGTTCAGTTTTGGGCCCCTCGCTACAAGAAGGACATGGAGATGCTCGAGAGAGTCCAGAGAAGGGCAACGAAGCTGGTGTGGGGTCTGGAGAACAAGTCTTACGAGGAGCGGCTGAGGGAGCTGGGATTGTTCAGCCTGGAGAAGAGGAGGCTCAGGGGCGACCTTATCGCACTTTACAGGTACCTTAAAGGAGGCTGTAGCGAGGTGGGGGTTGGTCTATTCTCCCACGTGCCTGGTGACAGGACGAGGGGGGATGGGCTAAAGTTGTGCCAGGGGAGGTTTAGGTTGGATATTAGGAAGAACTTCTTTACTGCAAGGGTTGTTAGGCATTGGAGTAGGCTGCCCAGGGAAGTGGTTGAGTCACCATCCCTGGAGATCTTTAAAAGATGTTTAGATTTAGACCTTAGTGATATGGTTTAGTGGAGGACTTGTTAGTGTTAGGTAAGAGGTTGGACTAGATGATCTTGGAGGTCTCTTCCAACCTAGATGATTCTGTGATTCTGTGAAAACTGAAACCATGGAGAAGTTTGACTTATTAGAAGCACCATAAGAAATCTTGTTAACATAAATTTCATGTTAAAAAATGTATGACAGGTTTTTCTTCTGAAAAGACAGAATTAAACCAAGCTTGACCGTTCACAGAGCTAAGACAGGAACTTCTACACTGTGTATGTACATAGTATTCTGTCTTTCTCAGCTGAAAGAATCTATGGTTTGTCTTTGGTTTTATGAGGTACTAAAAATTACTTCCATGCGTGTTAAAATTAGTATTTTTAAAATCATTTCAACATCTAACAAGGAGTGAGAGAGGGAATAGTGAGTTAGAGAATGGCATGGAAGGTGCATACACTGAAAAGTACTAAGGAATTCCATGTCTGTAGAAAGAAGGGAGACAAACCTTGTAGGAGAGTCTCTTGAGACATTTTTAGTTCATTTTTATAGATTCAGGAGTTTCAAGAAAACGTTGGATGAAAACAAAACAAAACACTTCAGTGCTTATCCGAGCCATTTAGAGAATATCCATCACTGTTAAAATAAGAGGATGAGGAATTTTGTGTTAAAATTGACATGGTGTTTCAAAAGCAGCATTTTGTGCTAGCTAAACAGGTAGCTACTGTTCTGATTTCAACCCACTTCATGGTTCTTCTGGGGTATTTTATATTTCCATTTTAAGGTACATATTTAAGAGATGCTTAAACAGGTCCCAAGACCCTAGTTTTAATGTAGCTTGACAAATGTATTGTCATGTATAGTAATTGCAAGGAGTTTAAATGTATTAATTTTTGGAAGGAAAACATGAACTCTACCAGATAATTTGGTCAGAAGCAGAAAGAGCTAGCTGATTTGGATCATGGTGTTATTATAAAACAAATTGCATGTGATAGTGGTGATATTATTAGTAACCCCTATGGTACTGCCAATTAATTTTAATGAGAGTTAGCTGCAGCCAGAACACTCCTCTTGTAAACTGTACACACTGCCTGACAATATAATCTGAATGGAAGCAGATATATTTCTTAGTATATTTTACCTTCTAGTATAGCAATAAGATTTTGAAATGGATCATTGTTTTAAGGTTCATCTTAATAAATGGAGAATATATTAAAGTATGCTCCCAAACCAGAAGGAAAAGATTTTGCTGTTGCCTAAAGAACTATGTGCAAAGAGGAATTCCTCTAACAGCTCTTTATCCAGTTAGACTAGACTGGGTGTTACCATTGGAAGTTGTATGATATTGTCTGTGATGAAAACATCATGGATGTCACCATAGATTAAACTAATCCCCAGGTTTAAATAACCCACAAAATTTATCATTATTTTTTTTAACTTTATCTATCTATCTATCCATCTATCTATTTATTTAGTTAGTTATAATATTATTCTTTGCCAAATATGTGCTGTTTTAGCCCTCAGGAGCTAAGTATTTTCACTAGCAAATATCTTGATAGCTAAAACCACAGGCAACTTGGTGAGACTCAATGTAACACATCCAACTAAAAAAAAATAAAATAACAACAACAAAAGATTTATAAAGTGCAGCATATATTGTTCATTGTGTGACCAATTCATTCTATTATTATTATTATTTATTTATTTATTTTTAATTGGGAACATACAGCTTTTCTGTTTATTTTAGGCTGACGCAAGACATTGTTAGATAAAGTTGGCTGATTGCATAAAGATGGCTCTATCAAGAATAAAAGTTGAACTCAAAGGAGAAATGGCAAACAGAGCTATCAAATATTTTGTATACGTCTTTATATATACATATATATGAGGAAAGAAAAAAGCAAAAGCCACATCAATCAGTAATTTTTTGAGCTATTGTTAGATCATCAGCACTGCTTCTATACTATATACCTAGAAGGCAGAGAAATGAAGAAAATGTTAGTTTGATGAGTTTTCGGTAGTCAATTATTAAAAAATAAAAAGAGAGAGAGAGAAACTTGCATGTATGGAAATAGATCTAATATAACAGTATATTACTCCTGGCACCAGGGTTAACTTATAAAGAATATACTCTTCTGTGAGTAACATGCCTCATTTTATTCTACAATTTATTTATTTTTTCACTGCATTGACAGATTTTGTTATATTCAGTTGCATTGACATAAATTTAGAGGCATTTTCTCTGCTGACAAGACTTCATCAAGTTTTCAGTGGAGTAACTGGGATCAAAATGTAAACCCTGACACCTAGCTAAACAAGAATGGGAAGAGAAATGTGAAAGAACTAGAAAAATGTGTGAATAATTTTCTAGAACTGCTAGCTAACTTACCATACAGTACCAGAAGGACCACTCTGTTCTCGTTTCCAGCACAAACCAGTAGAAATTGCTACAGAGAATATCTTTTATTAGGTCTAGAATAAACTGCTTTCAGACAAAATGTGTTTCTGTGTCTCACAAATACAGGTTGATGTCTGTTGTTTCAAGCCTAGTAGATATTGATTTGTTTTTCTGGATATATATACACTTTTTTTATCATTTTTAATCCTGCTTATTAGAAAAGTTGTTCCTTAGACTAAGAAATGTCAGAAGTAAATGCTGTCTGCCCATCTCCCCACAGAAAACTTCCCTTGGGTGTTCATATATTGGGTTAATTTGTTATTTCAATTAAGCATATTTGTGTATTTTTCAATTACGCATATATGTCTACCTAGTTCAGAGAGTTCTGGATGGAAAAATCTTGTGAAACAGCAACTGAAATAATAAAAAATCTTTGTACCATTGCACTCTTATACTCAGTCTTTATCCATTTCTTTAGCTTCCGTATTTCTTTCACTCTGCATGAGACAAAGAAAGTTTTATGTGTAGTTTCATGTATAAGAAGGTAAGAGGAGTTTCAGTGCTTCTGGGAGAACTGGAAAAGCTACGTCTCTGTGCAAACTACATGGTATTGAAAATGCTGATGTTCACATCTCTTTGGGTCTCTCATCATTGTAATGTGTACACAATGGGTTGCATGTTCCCAAAAGAAATATACTTTGGCATAGCTAATACCCCTTACTGAGCTGTCTCCTGTGATGGCTTTGTATCCTCCACTTTTATGCTTCAACAGATTGTCATGATTTGTGAGTCTGAGTGAATCACTTGGAAATAAAGGTGCATATATGCTGCAAATGGAACTGTCCTCTCTGTGACATAAACACAGGTATTTGTGTAGATTTATGGCAGGTTTATTGGCTGATGGAGTATAACTGGAATAGCCTGAGTTCTATGCTACCTTCTACATCTTAAAATTCCTGTCAGACTACTTTTATGGGTAGTGACTTAAGGCTTTCATCCAACTACTGCTCCCATAGCAACTACCCTGCTACTGGTTTTGCATTTTTGCTTAGTGTGCATTTTAAAAATTATGAGATTAATAGGTAATCTGTTTTTAATAGAGAACATTAAGTGCAAAGTGGGGGAATGTAAGTATTCCTGCCTTTCCAACTTGCCCAGCCACTGAAGAACTCCACAGACGATTTTAAAATTGGAAAAAATTCTCTGGCATGCACAACTGCTTCATCAGAGTATCCTACAGTTATTCAATAACTAGTGCATTCCAAAGGAAGTATGCTAAGTAACTTTCAGATATAAATTTTACAGGTAGCACTATATATATGATGCCAGTGCAAGACATCACTGCTGGTGCAGAAACACAACAAGTCAGAGTAAGCATCGATTTCTACAACTTGAAGAAAGACATGGATTGCTATTGCTGTTATTCAATTGCTATGTTATATGTAGGTGATGTTATATGAGACATGTACTAAATAACCATAACAAATCCAAAACAGGTTTAAACTAAAACAACACCCTTCTAAAATTGCTCTTACAGAACATTACTTTGGATAAAAAATGTGTCTTCACACTCCCAGCAGTTACGTTTCCAGCAGTCATCTGTCTAGCTTTCTCTAAATAGACTGCCAACCCATTACATCATCACCAAAAGTCACTGACCCAGGCAAGCAAGTGCTGGAGAGCAGGATGTCAAATGCACACATCTCCATGGTGTGGAGCCAGGAGTTGGACTTGATGATCCTTGTGGATCCCTTCCAACTTGGGATGTTCTATGATTCTATGATTCTATGCGTGTATCTCAGGAGTACCAAGATGTATGTTAAGAGAGGTGACTGTTCTTGTGACCAGGCATTTTCTGCACAGCCTGTTTAATTCTGCTGTCTTGTTTGGTTCTGCTACTTAAATACAAAACTTAGCTCATGGTTCCTGCTCAGGAATGTTTATGACAAGTAAGTTGAGGTACTTTAATATTTGACACGATATCCAAATAAAATGTGTTCCATACAAATTTTAAAATCTCTCTTGAATTCAGATTGATTTCTTTTTTGTCTTTTAATGGAAAATTTTGACTTTAAAAATCACAATCAAAATGGCACAGTCACTATTCCTTCAGAATCACTGGTGAGTGTATATTTAATGATTTATTTTCATCACTGCATTCAATATTATTGAAAATATTAATGCTTATGTAAACAGTGAACTTTTATAAAATATTTAATCTCCCTTACAATCTTTTAGGGATTGATCTATAGTATCTCTGATAAAGAGCACTGCTTTTGCCCTCACATTATTTTGATTTATATCCTGTGTTCATAATAGTTAATTACATTAGCATAATATTTATGTGGGGCCTTTATAATGGAATGCAGTTCTGCCCTGTCCAGATTCCTATGGGTCTTCATACTGCTATTTAAAAATAAAAAATAAAAAATCTTTAACTATTAAAAATAATGCAAAAATCATAACATCATGAAAAGCTTCCATCACCAATAATAGTCTGCAAGAGAGGTACTATAAGTACCAAAAAAGTATGCACTTGAGATTAGGCTGCAAAAGTGTCAGGATCCTACAGAGCAAAATCTGCCTCCAGGGTATATAACAATATTGGAGGTATAGTAAATTGATTGCACTCAGTCTTCCCCTGTGTGACCTTATGCACATCACAGTGGTTTGGCTTTTAGAAGTGTATTCCCATTTGAGGTGCTTCAGCTTTGCACCCCCTGTAGGCTGATGATCTGCAGGGATGGCGACCGTATTTCAGCTGGTTTGGTAGATCTGATCCTAGGAACAATTTACAAAGTTAATTAAGCAACTGAACAAAAAGATTCCTACTAAAGCCTACCAAAAGTGGTCATGTAGGAAATTCTGATGTTTTTAAGACTTATATGAAAAGAAGATGTAGCTCAAGCGGCCCTCACAAAACTTACTTAGACCAAGTGCTTTGCACAGTTCTTCAGACTCCCACCTTTAGTACAAATGGCAATGAATGCACGGAGGAAAACAGCCTGCTGGGTTTCAGTAAATCTACATGGGGCAGAATAAGAAAAAGTGACACCCACAAGACATGATCCCAAGACATTAGAAAGGAGAGCACCCCGATAGGCCTGTGGCAGAGTCTCCAAGACTTGCAGGGAAGCTGAGCACATGCCCTCATTCAGAACTGATTGCTGCAAGCAGGTTCAGATATCTTAAGGCCTCTATAGAATGTTTTTAGCCTTCAGAAATGAGGTTTTGCAAGATTGTGTACTGGACTTGAGAGCGTTCAGGGAGGTCTATCCACCATGCAATGTCATTTTTCCTCCCAGCATACAGCTCTCACACATGGTGTTTCCCCTCTAGCTCTTATGCTTGTGACAGGAGATTGCTTTCAAACTGCTTGTCACCTTTCTGCTTAAAGCAAGCCATGACCTTGCCTAGCATTACTATTTCTATATTAAAGCTATGTCTCTGAGACTGTTTCTGTGTTTTGATTTCCCAGAAAAGTCCCTTCTAACCTTTACACAAATTACAGTCACTATTTCCTCTGTTCACCTGAATTCAGCATCTCCTACTGGCACTAAGGAGCTCAACGTGCTTGCATATGAGAGAGTAGACTCTTATGAGTGTTTAGAATATTAAATCAGTATTTTTACCTTTAAAAAGTGATTTCAAAAGAGTGTGATCGAATGGCTCCAAACACATCTGCCCAGCCAATAGCCATAAACTTTGAAAACTACTCCTTTTGTGTATAATAGTTTACAAAGGCTGATATTATTTTCTCACAACATTGGAAAGAGTATATTCCAGAAAAATAGTAGAAAATCAAATTAATACATAAAAACATGTAAGTAAGGAATCAGATCAGAAAGTGATGAAACAAGAAGCATGTCCATGGGGAAGCTCCGTATGTGGCATTAACTTGCCTTGTGCCCTGCTGTGGACAACTGTAGAATCATAGAATCAAGGAATCATGGAAGGGTTTGGATTGGAAGGGATCTTAAAGGCCATGTGATTCCAAACCTGCCCCCACCATGGGCAGGGACAACTTCTGCTAGATCAGGTTGCCCAAAGCCCCATCGAACCTGGCCTCAAACAATTCCAAGGATGGTGTATCCACAGCTTCTCCAGGCAAGTATATGGTCTCCCAAAAGTGTTTTCATATGACTTGATATCCATCTCTGAATAAAACATGGGGATACAAGCTGTTAAAATGCTATTAATGATCAAACATATGGTTCATATAATGATTTGTTTTCATCATGAGAAAATGCTAGTAATTAAGCTGCTGAGTTTCTGTAGTGAGAATTACATTAAATATGCTTACTGCTGAATTTAGTAAGGAGTGTGCTGATGGTTGCAAGGAAAGGACAGTAACAAGAGAAGGTAGGCAATGGAATAAAATACTCCAAGGAATGATGGAGGCAATTAACTAATCGAAGTGGCTGATGAAAGTAATAATACCTTATCCATTAAATACTCACACAGATTTGGCTGATCCTTTTCAGAAAGAGAGAAAGAAGTTAGGAAGTTCTAGTTAGGAAACAGAGACGGATGTGCTTAGGGACAAATAAGAAATTGTATACAAGAGGAATGGGAAAGAAGAAAAACACCCTTTGGAGAAACTGAACTAGAAAGGAAGTAAAGCTTGTACAAAACAATGAAATGATATGTAAAAAGAAAATGGAGGCTTTATTTTAATTCTTCTTTTGATAAATCATATGTGTTGAATGGAGCCAGACAGTAATGTCTATATTTAAAACTAATCAATTATTCCTAGTGACATTCAACTAGTTGGTGGCACTCACTGCAAAGGGCACCACCACAGTCTAGAACATAGCAAGGCACTGGAGAACTGGATATAATAACAAAAAATAGAAAGCAAATGTTAAGGATTAAAACAGCCACTATAAAAATGCTTATTGGGGAGATTTAAAATTTTCTAACTACCAAGTAGAAAAATCTTCAATCAAATTCTTCTTTTACCAAGTTTTACAACTGTTTCTACACTTTCTAATTTTTAGCAAAATTTATACTAAATTATTTGAACTTTAGATTTTATGCTATTTGATAAATCCTTCTTCTGTTACTTCAATTTAATGTTTCTAACATGTTAATGTTTTCCATTGTGCCACTATCTCCTGAACATCTTCCAGCCTAGATACATCCTGGGTATTTCACAAGGAATCAGTCCAAAACTGCTTAAAGTTTCAGCAATAAGAAGGAAAACAATTTTTCCTGATCCCTAAAATATGCTGATCAAGATTTTATACTTGACAACTCATCTAAAGAGAGATGGAAGACAAGAGAGACTCTTTAAATTTCATAAAGCTCTAGGCAAAACTGAAGATCTTTGCATCTGCTGTCTGAAAAAATCCAAGAGCAAGGTGCTTGAAAACGTCCCAGTTTTTCCTTCCTAAAATCAGTCTTTCAGAGAGGGACAGTCTTGTGTGGATTCTTAAGAAGCAGGTATGACCAGGGTGACAAATACATAGTATAAGCATAATTTCCCCAAATCTGAAGTGATTATTCTAGATACATGTCTCATGCCTGTTCGTAAGTCTGTTACTACTTACTTTATTCATGAATTTTACTGGAATCATGAACGAGCATCCTCTGATCCTCTGAGCATCCAACTGATGAGTAATTTGTAAAAGCATGTCAAACCAGCAAAAAAAAAAAAAAAAAAATTATCTTTGTACTCAATATGGTTGCATTGTCTCACTGAAATGATCCTCTGAATTTTGTTTATGCTACAGCGATGATATAGTAGGAAGTTAAACAGCAATATATGAGTGGTTAATTGCTCATTGTTACTTTAAGACTTATTGGAAAATGTGTCTAGCAAGATAACCACTTTTTTTTTTTCCCCCTCTGAGCAATATTACTTATTGTAAAAAAAAAAAAAAAAAAAAAAGGTATCACAATCACAGAAAACTAGAGCTTGAATATCCTTTCCTAGCTTTTTTAAGTATACTTTCTAAAACATACATTATGCTTTCATACTTAGACATTAAACATGTCTCAGCTGGAAAATAATTAAAACTTTGTTTAAGCAGAAAGCAAATTTTATCATCAGGTGATCTTCACTTTGTGCTTCAAAAGCTTTGAAACAAAATGACCTTAGAAAGATTCTACAGGTGTCTGGTTTTCTGTCCCTCTGCAGAAGTAAAGTTGACAGGAATGTTTTCCTTTTAAATAGCAGTGGACACCACAGTCTACCTACACATGCTTTGGGCAATGAGAAATAGCATCCATTGTGGCATCTCAATATTATCAGGTCCAACAATGATTTCCCTCCCTCCCTCCCTCCCTCCCTCCCTTTCCTTCCTTCCTTCCTTCCTTCCTTCCTTCCTTCCTTCCTTCCTTCCTTCCTTCCTTCCTTCCTTCCCTCCTTCCTTCCTTCCTCCCTTCCTTCCTCCCTCCCGTCCTCCCTCCCGTCCTCCCTCCCTTCCTCCCTCCCGTCCTCCCTCCCTCCCTTCCTCCCTTCCTTCCTTCCTTCCTTCCTCCCTCCCGTCCTCCCTCCCTTCCTCCCTCCCTTCCTCCCTCCCTTCCTCCCTTCCTTCCTTCCTTCCTTCCTTCCTTCCTTCCTTCCTTCCTTCCTTCCTTCCTTCCTCCCTTCCCTCCTCCCTTCCCTCCTCCCTTCCCTCCTTCCCTCCTTCCCTCCTTCCTTCCCTCCTTCCTTCCTTCCTTCCTTCTGTCCTTCCTCGTATAGCAGCAATTAATATAATTGTTTATTTATTTTTATTTCTTTTAACTTTAAAATAGATGAAAAATCAGCCTATTTTGCTTATAAAAGTAAGCAATCAGACACTGATTTTTAGTACAGAAACAATTGTATATTTATATTCTAGTTTGTTTTGTACACTTACATTTTACTCAAGGTTATTTTTACTACTGTAACTGTGTTCTTAAAAATAAAGCCATCCGAGTTGATACTGAAGCATTTCATCAAGAAAGCATATATACTTGAACAACTCTTCATGAAGGTTTTGTTAAGGGGTCTGTTTTGACCCAAACTGTTGGAGATTCCTTATGAAGATCTCTCAACTCATCCTAAGATCCCACTGTGATAAAACACAATGCCACATCATAGATATCTCTGCAGGATGAAGCCAAACCTTCAGGGACTTTGCTATGGCTTCTTCTGTGATGTACAGTTCCCCAAGGTCCATGTAGTTTGATCCGTGTCACAGAACTTCATGGAAAAAAAAATGCAAGCCAAAACCTTTTATTGATTTAGTAGACTTTAAATCCATTCCTCACTGAATAATTGTTATGATGATATTATTGACAGAAATTCTTGGATTTCAAATTTCTAAAAAAAGACATTTTTTTTCATTCATACTGAATATATGATCCAGCAACTTGTTCTGATTATGCAATTCCATTAAAAAGGTGTCTAATTCTTCTTTCTAATTGGGAAGTATTGAACTTTACATCTGTAAAAAGTACTTTTACCTAAGCTATCAATGAGGAATCAATGGAAAAAATTACTGTCAAGCTTAAGTCTTCATTGAAGTTCCCCCCCAAACAAGAATGCACTGCCTGAACTGACTGTATACATGATAAAACTTTAAGAGGAAAAATAATGATACATACTTATGGTCTCCAATTTTGTTTTGTTAAATTGAGATTTTGTGGATCATAACTATGTACGTATTTATGAGGCACACAGAAATGTAGGATTTCTATCTGCACATAATAATAAAAATATGTAATAATACTAGTCATTAACTATAACATTATTCCTTTGTTTTTAATATCAATTTATTCCTTGCCTGAATAATCAAATTGCCATATGCAGCAGAATACTGCAATGACACTCAATCAAGTATGGTATAGGGCTTCCTGAATCTATTTATTTATGAAAGTCCTTTCTAATTGCAAAGAACCCAAGCCAGAGATATACGATTTAAAAAGATATAAATTACAAAGATATGAAGATATACAAAGATATAAACTGATTATTTATCCACCCCTACCACCCGCTACCCTAAGTGATTCTTCAAAATCTGTGTCCAGAAACAAGGCAAATAAGCCTGAACAAATGACTGATTATCTCAATATAATTGAAAAATATAGCTATGTTCTCTCTCTCTGCATGATCTGTGCTTTGAAATGCTCAGGATTCACTTAAGTGTCAAGAAGAGCATTAGGTTTATCTATGGAAACATGGAAACTAGTCACAGGGACAGTTGTCATGTGGCTGGGTTATTTTGTATTGCCTTCACATAATTCAAAGGTTGTGAGGAAGGCACAGGGAGGAAACAAAACAGTTTGAAAGAAACAGCTTCTGATGAATTCAAAGAGGGTCACTAAAAAACAATGCTTAAATTGATCAAGCAATTTTTTCTAAATCCTGCATGCACTTTATTATCAAAAGGTTTAAGTGACCCCAAAGAGTTAAAACACTGTGCAGAAAAATGTATACAATTTTTAATTGATTTCTGTCCAGTCCATTTCCAGACTGAAGAACAAACTTTTTGATAAGGCTTGGCCAAACAGATGAATCAAACATAAAATATTTCTCAGTTGTTAAAAATATATATATATATATTTCCTGGAATGAAGCAGGAAAAAAACATGGATCACACTCACGGTCCACTCAAAACAGTAACTGATTCTTTCTTAAGTCAGTATGCTTTGAAGCAGTATGGTTGCCTGTCTATGGCAAACTCCTGTGATCTACTGTGTAGAAGTAAAGTCAGGTATTACAATATGGTTCCATTGCCATTTGATTTTAAAAGACAGAATTAAACTTCTTTGTTGAACCCAATACCCTAGCAAAGGAGTCTTTTTAGGAAAAAAAAAAAAAAAAGTAATCTCTCTATTCTGTTCTCTCATAAAGGATCATTTCCTTCTCCAATACCTCAATGTCACCACCAGTTGATGTAGACTGATGAAGCAAAGAGAGACAAAGAAAAAAGTCTGTTGTGGGAAATATTTCTATGCTGGTATTCTTTATACTGTTTAAAATGTATGACCCCCTACAACCTTCAGACTTCCTCTGTTTAAACATTTGTTCTTCAGGGGAGGGAAAAAAAAAAATGGAGAGGAAAGATTGCAAATTAAATCATGGATAAGAACTGTCATGCTGGTCGAGACAAGTTCCACACGGATGATTTATCTTTTAGACAAATGAAATCAGTGTCTGTTGAAACATTTTGAAATGTTCTTATGTCTCTGACAAAAAAAAAAAAAAAAAGAAATATATGAAAATATGAAATATATGAAATCTTGCTTTGGTTTAATTTTGCCAAAACAAACAAACAAACAAACAAACACAAAAACAGTGCTCTAATGCTGCTAGGATTTTTAAGGTCAGTCTTTATTAGTTTTGTCCTATTGGCTAGCTATTTTGAAGTACTGGGCACAGCCAAATCAAACTGTTGTGGAAATGTGACTGATAGATGGAAAAAGGACTAACCAGAATGACAGGAATATATCTGAAAATGTAAGATACAATATAAAAACATGAGGCTTTGTAGCCACAGATCAGTAAGAATTACTTAAGAAAGTCCTGATTAAGAGGAAAACTTTGGAAATTGAAGATTTCTGTTGAATTTTAAAATTAGCTTCAGCGACAGACTTTGAATGTTAAAATGCAATAAAGAAGCAAGGTAGGTCACAGTAGTTATGTATACAATGACAAGTAGTTCTATGTGATAGAAGCAGATCAAATACACGAATTCAGTATCTTATGAAGATAAAATAGCTTTTACCACCAGTGCTTTTTGGCAGATAAACTCTCCTTTGTGACTGTAGAGCCCAAACAGTGGGCTCACCATTTGCAGCTTTCATGAGTCCATGTAGAGAACTTTTAAACAATATATATATATATATATATATATATATATATATATTAAACAAGGAAATGAACAAGGAACAACAGGAACTGGATGTAGCACCAAAGAAGTATGTGTGAAATTGCTGAAATGCATTTCTGCTTACATTGTAGCAGTACCCATGTCACAACTTACATGAGTTTGCATCCATATGGGTAAGGCTACCTGAGAAGTCAATATATAAAGATATGGAGAAAAAACAAAAACAAACAAACAAACAAACAAAAAACCCACCTTTCCTACCAGTCCTAGCTACCTCTGCTATAGATGAGCCTTGAGGTAACTTGACAGAGCACAGAGGAGCTACTTAATTTTTCTACTCTACTCTTGAGATTTTTCACTGAATTTAAGCCAATAGCACGTGCCAGAAAAAAACTATATTCAGACACTTAAATCAGTTTATAAGTGCTATTTGGATAATTTAATTTATACACTGGATATGAAGTCTGAATTAATGCACTGCTGTATTAAGGGTTCTTGAAACAACGGTCAGAAGAGGAACCCTGAGTCTGTGCTAGGCGAACAGCTAGCAGTCTGATGCTCTTTTCCTCACAGTGTCAAAACCATCAGCAATACTGCCGTGGTTGTTGTGTCCCCCCCCCCCCCCCCAAAAAAAAAAAAAAAAAGAAAGAAAGCAGACATTAGCTTTTACTATTATTGCTATTAGATAGGGAAGAAAATAACTCCAGATGAAATTTACTGAAAATATTGGTTAAAAGTGTCAAAGTGTCAACTTAATTTGCTTGCATATAGAAAACCTCTGAAAAAAAAACAGAGAAAATTACCATTATATCTTTTATGTTGAAGTTAATCAGATAACAATTCATACACAGAGATTCCTAATTCAGTTGACCATAAAATAAGCCTTCTCTTCAATAAAGAAAGGTAAAATGATAAGAATCTATATTTACATATGTATGTAAATACATATATTCACAAACATAATGAGATAGGGAGACACAGAGCAAGAAAGGGAAAGGATGAAAAAAGACTTGATAATTGTACTTTCAGGTGCATACAGATACCACCTGGTTAATAATATGACAGAAACTGAATAAAAATAAAATAAAAATAAAAATAAAAAAATTAAAAATATTTCATATAATGAAAATAATAAGTTGTCCAAGTTACATGCCATCCACAATAGGTATATCTAGTGAGCAAGTTAGCTCATCTTTGAAGGACTTGCAGCAGAGGGAGAGAGGCCATATGTTGCTTCAGAGAAAAAAGTTTAAAAAAGACCTTGGAGAGGAAATCTTTTCTTATCTATAGAGAGACTGTGAAACACATAGGAAATCTAGCAGTATGAAACTGTGCATGTCAGAAGACTTTCACTCAAAATGCCCTAATTGCAGCACCATTTTTGTGAAATAGCATTTTGGTAGCAGACGTAGAAGGTGACATGAACTCAGCGTATCTATCTGGTATATCCTTATGTATGCTTGCTAGGCCAATCCTACTTGTACTGCAATGCCAGAACACTACTGTAGCCCTTCTTGTTCAGAGGACATGAGCATATTACAAAGTCCACAGTAAGAGTGGTTCACCTGCACTCGCACACAACTTCTGTGAACACAGCATGCAGCTCATCCCACTGAGCCTGGAGTGAAGGGCTACTACACAGCAAAGGGATTACAAGTGCTAGCTTGACAGGGCTTCTTTGCATCAGTCTGACTGGCAGAAAGAGGACAGTAGTCAGCATCATTTCTTACTGGATGCACATACACAGATAAACAATTTCAGTGATGTATGACACAAACAGATGAGTGAAGATTTCCTTTGATTGTTTTATTTTCCTATTCCTTCCCTCTTAATAAAGAGCATGAACTCTGATTAGGCTATCAGATGAACATTGTGTCAGTATTTACGTAGAAAATGCATCCAGAGGAAATAAAAAGTAATCTGCCCTGATCTGAAGCTATCTTCCTGCATTACAACGTAGTGCTCTCTGTTTGTTGAAGACTTGAAATACCTGGAGATAAGCCTCGACCTTGGTCCAGCACAGGACCACTGTTATTTGCTATTAAAAAAAAAAAAAAAAAAAGTAGTTACTGTTACTATATGTAGTGTTGTTCTGAGTTTCACTTTGAAGACAATATTATTGATGACCATCTTCTCACACTCTTGTGCTTGAGCACAAATGCACACATCTACGCTGCTTTTATGTTAAAATAGAAAAGGACAATTCTCTGAAAGGTTACATGACTTTTTCGAACACCGAGGTATCATAGAGCACCCACTGTCTTTACTGGCAAGATGAAGCCTCTGAGGTGTGTCTGGACTTTTTTCAAAAGCTAAAACAACACCACTCTGAGATAAGCTGCCCTCTTGTTCCCATCTAGTCCTCAACAAATTTACCACATATACTAGGAATTTCTTATGTCTAGGCAGGCTTAATAATGAAAGCCTGCACTCCATATGCCTTAACAGCTGAGTTTTTTTTTTTTTTTAGTTTATTTATTTATTTATTTATTTATTTATGGTATAAGAATTCATGTCTCCACTAACTGAATTGACAAACATATGGATAACAGTTCCTGTAATAGTGAAGCAAAGAAAACACCTGTCAGAGCCACAGCTAGCAAAGGCTGTGCTTTCCCATACAACTCCAGTGGTACTTCCTAACCTCGAGTTTTCTCTCCCAGACCAGGAAAAAAAAAGAAAAAAAAAAGTGAAATACCATAGAGCTAGTAAGTCAGTACCCAAACTAACACTGCAGCAAACATGCAAACATTACCTGCATTTATGCTTCTTAGTGCTGGGGCGGACTACAATAAGTAAGGATCATCAATCACTATTTCTGCTCACAGATAAAACCTGCACTCCTTCAAAGCAAGTAATTTTGAGCTAAATCAAAGCAAAACCAATCCCAAGGCAGGTTTCACAGCAATTATTTTAGAAAAAAAATGGTCTCAGCAAGAAAGAAAAATGCAGTACGTAGCTGTTCTTTTAATTCATTTAGCATACTAATAAAAAGAAAATTTTAAGAGATTCAGTGATGAACAGCTTGTCCTGTGCAGCATTGTTCAAGGGCTTGCCCTTAATCATCTAATTAGAGTGAGAAAGATATTGCTGATGATAATCATTATATTTGGCACTTGCTGTATATAGCATCTTCCATACAATGGAAGATGCTATTTAATTCCATTTAATTGCTATTCTCATCAGCTCTCTCACACAGTAATATTAACATTATATTATTATGCATTCAATATTTTATAGATATTGTAAGTTACCTGTAACTACTCTAGGTCATTAATTTTATCACCATGCAACCTCAGTTAGCAAAAAAACACAGAGATCATCTATCACTTTTAGATTACCAGAAGCATTAGCCAACAGGCTTGGAAATCCTCTTTCAAGATTCCCAAATGTAGACTTCAAAGGCTGTGTTTGCCCTTTCGTATAGCAGAGAATTGTTCAGAACTAGAGGCTGCTTTGATTTTGAGAGCAACATTACGTTTGTATTTAAACAAGCGCTGCATGGAGTGTTCATGTTTACTGAGCAAGAATGATTTTTGCCTGAGGTTTGAAAAAGAAATATATGATTTCTTATTTTCTGATGTTACAGAATGTCAAACTACCCCACCCCCCACCCCAAATCTTCTAGAGCCTCAGTGATTATTTCTTTGCTAGAAATGAATAACAAATTAAAGCATTTATAGCCTTAAAGAAGACTATTCAGAATCAGGTGATTGATGCTTATTAGTCATGCAATGCAAGCATCTAACAAAACCCTCCTATTTTTTTCTGCAAGATTTCTTTTATGCGTTTCCAAAATGAGCATGGAGTTCAGACCTCTACCAGGTTGGAATCCACAGTGGCATTACAATCAGTGGAACAGGAGGAAGAAGAGTTTTCAGGAAAATGTCTTTGATATCTCTATAAAATTGATATGATTCTGATTCAAGACATTAAAATAATTTTGAATGTGTTAATTGCAATGGACACTTCTGTTGGAACTGCATGTGGTCATGAAGTTCCTTAACCCATTGTCTCCTCTCCAGAATGATCTTTTTTGGAATCCAGATGTGTTGGCTTTCCTTTTTGTTTTTGCTGTATATTCAATAGTCTGCTGAAGACCAGTGACTACTTTCTTCCACAAGAAGAAGAGGCATGTTATATCCTTGACCGTGATCACCCTCTACAGTGTGTTCCTATGGTCTTGGTGAAGACTGCTAGCTGCTCACTTTGTAGGACCTAAATCCTTGTGAAGTATGAACAACTCAGTGAGCCCATCGTGAAATCTGTCCATACCACTGAAAATAAGTCTCTGAATTAATGTATGTCTAAACTGTGAAGACACCAGCTGCTCAAACTCTTCTACAGAAGTATAGAACTCCAGATTATTTCATACAAAATAAAGATGAAAACATAGTGATATTCATTTTGAAAATTTCACTGCTTTGCCATTTCAATCAAAATGCATTTCAGATACACTAAGAATTAGCTTATGTTAAAAAAAATGTATTCACTTATAGCAGAAAGATTTTTATGCTATTTTGGAACTTGAGTCTTTCATTGCTTGTGTAGGTGGAACAGTGGTAATTAAGGAGAGAATGAAAAACTCAACAAAGTAAATTGACAAGAAACTACACATCAGACAGTCAGACAGCTCTCCAACCTTGTAACTTTTCAATCGCTCTACATATCAACACAACAAATGGTTGAATGTGTTTTATGGGTGATTTGGCAAAAAGATTTACAGCATCTTCTGATTGCTGTTATTTCTGTATGTACCTTCAGATTCTCATTTGTCCTCTTGCTGCTGCCACAGTAATATTACTATTTAAGACGCAGATGATCTCTTTTGCCCTCTACATTTCCAAAAGCAGATCTATTCATCACCAGATGAGAAAATACAGTGCAGAAATCCACATTAAATATCTCGGATTTTAATCTGGCAAACCAGTTTTGCACCTTTGCTGAAGTATTAGTGGCTAGGGTACCATCAGGCCTGCAAATCTTGCAACCATATCTTCCACATTCCCACAGTTTTCTACAAAGTAAATCACTTGCAACAGGTATGGGATACAGCTCCAGAAAAACATAAATGAAATTCTTCAAAATATGTGTTATCCAGCCACTCTGGGGACCATCAAAACATCCATCATCTCAAAAGGAAATTCTTTCCTTCACAGCCTAAGCCCCCACAAAAATTCATAGAGCAAAAGCAAATTCCACAGTGTAATCAGGCTAGCAGTGGTGTTTCAATAAATATAGACCTGAATGCCTTCCTGTCTAGCAGCTCGTATAAGCACCTTGAAGTCAGAATGCAACAAGACACTCAGTGCAGCACTTTTCCCACAGATCTCTTTGTAGTATGATTGATCTCTTGTCTCCATGTAGCCTACGTAGGCCACTCTGCCTTGAAAAAAAACTGTAGTGTGTGTGGAAAAGTGAAGAACCACCCTGACAGCAGGTTTTTCCTTGCCATGAAAACACATTCAAGTTTAAGGTTTTAGCCTTTTAACAAAACGTATGGGCTGTACTTGTCTCATTTAAAGTTCAAAGGATAAATCTAGTCTCTGTTAATTTTATTGTTATTATTTATTTATTTATTTATAGTAACACAAATAAACATCTAGATTGCTTTTAAAGCAGAATGTTACAAATTCAAAATGCCACAATCACTTTATAGCTAATTTACTGAAAACTGATGCAATGTCAGCCTTCTAAATGGTTTAGTACTTATGTTAATAAATACATGACTGTTACAGTAAATGTGACTAATTTTTTCTATGTGCTTATTTTTAAATGTCTATTTTCACAAGATGCTGAAAATTCAAAGAGACTTAGAAAACATTCTATTTGTGCTGCGCAGAGCTGAGACCTTGTTACGCTATTCCTTACTGCATTTTACACTGTCTAGAAACTCAGCCCATGGAAATAGAGACCATTTCAGGCTTGCAGAGGACAGCAATCTTCTGATGCAGAATACTGTTGTTGTTGTTGTTGTTGTTGTTGTTTTGTTTTGTTTTGTTTAGAGATGCAATGGGGTAGCTATTAGGGGATGGAAGACAATGCACTGCATATTGCACTGATGGTGTGGGAAAAAGACAAAACTTATTTCATAGATCTAGCTGCAGTTATTAAAGATACTACCACTTTTTCAACTCATTATTTTTCCTTAGCTGGGGATTAGCAGCCAAACAGCTGAGATGACATAACACTTCTGACCACTACCACTGGAATGAACTGAAGCTCCAAGCTACCCATTTCCTGTGAAAACCATCATCTACAACTGGAAGCCATTTCTCAGTACTTAGACCCAAGTACCATTCCATATCATGTATTGTAATTTTGGCAATCTTTGTGTGTTCACAAAAGAGAATAAATAAATAAATAAATAAATAAATAAATAATTTATTTAGCACAACCTCTTTTAAGCCTTTATATTTATTATTTTTTTGCATTTTGAAGCCCTGGTAATTCATGAATGAATGAACTAATTTCCACTCCAGTTTTATTAGGGAAAGTGTTCAAAGTGTAAAGCAAAACTGGCCATCTCAGTATTACAATATGTACATCATTTGTATGCTGATTAATCAACTGACTTTTCATCTGGTAAAGACTTTAAAATAAGGTCGCCTGGAGAAGCTGTGGAATCCCCATCCCTGAAATTATTCAAAGCCATGCTGGATGGGGCTTTAAGCAACCTGGTCTAGTTGGAGGTGTCCCTGCTTATGGCAGGGGGGTTGGAACTAGGTGGTCTTTAAGGTCCCTTCCAACCCGAGCCATTCTATGACTCTATGATTCTATGAAGAACCATCTGTTTTCATAACTTCTATATAACACTTGGTAGATCTCACAGATTACTATCAGTACAGTATTTATTCATTCATTTTCTCTCTATAATTTTTAGAATCGGAGCTAAAACTTCTCTTATTGTTTTGTAGTTGGACTACCTCCTTAAACATTCTGGTATTGATACTTGCTTGAAATTGAGCACATATTTGGAAAGCTGGCAGAAAATAAATAAATAAATAAATAAAAATAAATGAACTCCAGTGGAATTTCACTTAACAGAGAAAGCATCCTGCAATGGACTGCAGTGGCTGTTATAGTTTCAATATTGTTACTTCCTCCATCTCACACAGAAAATAATGATTTTTGTAATATAATGTAGTATGTATACCACAGTAGCATGGGATGGGCAGTCGGGATCTACTAAACTAGATTCTATAAAAAGTAACAGACTGAAAATTCCACCTCTGAGACAGTTGTGCAGACTGAGACTTAAAAAGCAAATTATATACACAAATGGAGTAGATTGAGTATTCTAGGGTAGGAAAAGGATATGGAGAAGAAGGTGAAGAAAAAGAAATATGCAACATTAATAAGGAGTGAGATAAATAAGGAGTCAGATTAATAAGGAGTCTTCCCTAGTCAGCAGCAGCAGACAGACATGTGCTCTAAGAGTTTTGAAGAGGAATTCTGGAGAACAAGATGGAGCTATATGGTTTGTGGTTGTGAGCTCTTGCGGAAAAGTACAGCAGGAAGTCTCCTGCCAGGAGAATAAAAATTACCCATTCTTTAGCCAAGATTAATACATTTTCTGTACATCTTTTAATGCCTAGCAATCGCTGTATTCCCATCTGAATCATACATAAGAGAAAGACGAATTAACTGACCTAGACAAAATAAGAACTCACTACAGATTTCTATTAACCCCTAACTCAAGGGTATAAATTAGGTTAATGTGTTGGAATTTCACAAACTTTTCTATTTATGCGTGATCAATTATTAGCTGTAAAATTTTATTCTTAAAGCACTGCCATGGATTTCCAAGACAAAGAAAATGATTATAAATAAATAAATAAATAAATGCACACTGGACCTTTTATTTTTGTTTGAGCACAATGTATTTTCATGTGCCTTTAAAAAGAGTTGCAAAGGCTTACAAACTAATCTGGCCACTGTTTAATATGAATGTCTGGCATGTGACAGTTGCACTGTTTCACTGTTGTCCTGAGAGTCATCCTTCTACTGTTCCCATGCTCATAGAGCTAACTCTTCTCTTTTCTTACACATTTTGTACAGTAGTGACTTTGGCTGTAAGGCTTTAATACCACACAGTGATTGGGCACATTACATCTCTAATGCAATAAAATAGATACATAAGAGACTCCTTATGTTGGAAGGCCCATGAGAGCATTTCTTGCAGGAAGGTTTTCAGTCTACTTTGGTAATTCTGTCCATTGCTTTCAAGTTTCCACTCAGGCCTTGGAGAAGGGCTGGACGTAGCTGTGAGGATTTCAATTCATTCTCTACTGCATAGGACTAGGTCTAGGTACACAGTGATATTGATATGCTGGCATCTCAGTCAGGAGATGTATGGGAAAAAGAAATAATAAATTTTGCTGGGAAAAGAAAAAGTAACTATTTTTGCTTCTGGAATGCAGATCCCATCAATGTGTTCTGGTGGTTTTACCTTGCTGGGCCACTGCCATAGCCACTATCTTACTCCCCCTCATCAAAGGAGAACGGGAGAAAATATGATGGAAAAAACTCAAAGGTTGAGATAAGGACAGGGAGATCACTCACCAATTATCATCACGGTCAAAACAGCCTCAGTGTAGGGGGATTAATATAATTTATTGCCTATCACTAGCAGAGTAGTGCAACAAGAACTAAAAGCAATAGTACTTCCTCACAGTACTCTCCTCTTCAGCAACACCCCATATGGACGTTC
The DNA here is from genome assembly GCF_013377495.2 of Cygnus atratus. NCBI lineage: Eukaryota > Metazoa > Chordata > Aves > Anseriformes > Anatidae > Cygnus > Cygnus atratus. The sequence goes on from NC_066396.1 coordinate 71,920,412, forward strand.
TTCTGTGCTACAGACTTCTGGTTTATTACTGTAATAATGAGTAAAGAAACCAAAAGATATTCATCTCCGCAGGCTTTACATGTACAACTCTTCTTGTCTCTGAATTGTGCAGCAGTGATAAAAACCTGTGCAGTGCTAGTTCTTTGCCTACTCCTGCCAAAATAATTTCTTTCCTGAGCTGGATTTTTCCCATGATGTTCATTAACAATTTGCACTGTCTGGATACTAGAAAGCACTTTAATAGGAAAAGATGGTTTTATGAGGACAGAGAGATATCTATCCAGATGCTACTGATGGGCAGAAGCAAACTAGGTTTAACATCTCATTCAAACAGTAGGGCTTTACAGCAAAGCAGACTCAGACTGCAGGAAGGTTTTCTTCATTAGCTCACTTTATAATCCATTTCTTCCTTAATGAAGGGGAGAAAGAACATTCATTTCAGAGATCTATGTCATCAAATGCATATTACTTGTTCTTGGTTTCTCACTGATTGCAAAGTTGCCATTAAAATGATTGAAGTTATTTATAGCAAAGTACCCAATAAAGTACCAACCTAAATAAACCACCTCCAACAAAAAGGCTTATTTCTGCCTACAGCTACAAAACAGTCAAACAATGTAGAAAGGCATAATTGAATACTTAGAAACTAAAACAGTTAATGGACCTATTATCATCCAGTTCTGTCTTTTTGTATGTATTATTAAAGTTAAGGAGAAAACAGATTGTAAGGATAAGATCTTCATTATAAAAAGCATATTACACATTTCTCACAAACTACATTTCAGTACAGATCATTATTAACACATTGGATACAAGAATTCTGGCAATACAAATTACATATAGTTAAACGTTCACTATGCCAAAGTACTTTTGCTAGGATAAACTACTTCACACAGGCTTGGTGGCACGCTCCATTAGATGAACTAAACATAGCATCCAACTACTTCAAATCTCTGGCGGGGAGCACATTACTTGTTCAAAACTAATTTACTGGTCAGTAAGCAAGTGGTTAAAACATGAATTGCTTCCAATTTAAATGTTTTCATGTTATTTTCACCTGAGAAATGCTCTCCTTTGTCATCACCAGGGAACACTCTGCTGTTCTAATACAAAACAAAATCTGAAGCAGGAGCGAAAAAAAATATATATATTAATAATTAGACATGAATTATTCCTAATCTACACACAGTGTTTAATCCCTGATTTCACAGAAATGCAAATTGTGCGTCAGAAACAATATGTTAACAAGCCATTCATCAGCAGCAGACAGCATCCCAAGCTCAATATAAAATATAGAACAAACACTTCAAGCTTATTCCAAAGAACATGCTGATTGAAGGTTTACCCTGAGTTGTACAGAAATACAAGATGGAACACTTCAAATAAAATAGTTTACATTGTGTGTCTGTTCATCTGTTCGAAGGTGGGAAAAAGACCACTAAAAATGTGCTTCGATGAAATTTCATCCTTAGACCTCATTATAAGTCAAAAAAATAAAAATAAAAAATCCCTCTCATTGATATACAGTGACCCAGGAGGAATAAGGAAAATAGATAGCTAAAGCACTGAAGAAACAGCAAGCCACAATTTTCTTTTTCTTTCTCCCAGGGTTTTCCAAAGGACATCACTGAACTCAGGAGCTTAGAACTTTTAAACAGAAATGTGAGTAATAAAAATATTTAAGAGTTATAGAGGTAAAGCCTGTCAGAATTTAAGAAGCGTTTGGACTGTGCACTTAGTCACATGGTCTAAAATTTTGGGTAGACCTGTGTGGTGCCAGGAGTTGGACTCAATGATCCTTATGGGTCCCTTTCAACTCAGGATATTCTGTGATTCTATGATTCTATAATAAGTATTTAAAAACAGCTTCTGAAGACATCCTCTGCTTCCAGGTCTAAGCAGCACCATGTAGCAATGAAGAAAAAAAAATGTTGCCTATAGTGAAGTCATACCTACTAAAGGCTTTGTTGACCATTCCTTCAAAGGGTAGGAGCAAGCTAAACTAATTAAACAACAGATCCGATCCACTCAGGCAACTCCTGTGTTCCTACAAAGTGAAAAATGTTCCTTAAAGGCTTGCTTGATTTTTTTTTTATTATTATTATTATTTTTTTTTCCATATGGAGCCAAACAATTTCCATTATCTCATTAAGTTTGAGAGAAACATCTTCAGTTGGGAAGAGGTGAATACATGAAGAATCTACCTTCCGTGTAATCTGTCATTCATTACGTTTTGAGTAGAAACAGGATTTTCCTCCCTCCTACACAGAGATAACACAGGAAAAGTTGAGAAACAAGGAAAAATTGTGTCCCTCCATTAACAATGCTGATGTAACTGCTCTTCCTAACTTCATACTCTTTCTCTTTGCAGGTAGCTGAGTGTCACAGGAATATGCAGATACTTTCTGCTGTTATGACAAATTCAATAGTCTAGCTAGGTAAGCGGCAACACCAGCTTAGAAATAAACACACTGCAGAAGTGTTCTCCATTAAAATCAGTTAATACTGATAGCATAGTGTGGTGGTTTTACTCAGGTAGGCAGGTGAGCTTCACCACAACCTCTCTCTCACTCTCTCTCCTCAAAGGGAAAAGGGGAGAAATTACGATGGAAAGGGATCAAAGGTTGAGATAAGGACAGAGAGATAAAAATTGTTGTCAATTATTGTCAATTATTGTCAATTGCCCAATAACAATTATTGGGCAAAACTCTGCATAGGGAGATTAATGAAATTTATTACCTATTAAGAACAAGCTAGCGCAGTGAGAAAACCCTCTTCCACCTCCTCCCCCCAAGCAGTGCAGGGGAACAGGGAATGGGGGCTGTGGTCAGTCCCTGACATTTCATCTCTGCCGCTCCTTCATGGTCACTCTCTGCCCCTGCTCCAGGTGGGGTCCCTCCCACGGGATGCCCTCCTTCCCAAACTGAGCCTGCGGGGGCTGCCCACAGGCAGCAGCTCTTCAAGAACTGCTCCCACATGGCTCCGTACCACAGGGTCCATCCACCCGTCAGGAGCAAACTGCTGCACCATGGTTTCCCTCACGGGCGGCAGCTGCCCCCAGAAACCCTGCTCCTGTGTGGGCTCCTCTCCACGGGCTGCAGCTGTGGCCCAGGGCCTGCTCCTGCGGGAGCCCTTCACGGGCCGCAGCCTCCTCCAGGCCACATCCACCTGCTCCACCGGGGGCTCCTCCACGGGCTGCAGCGTGGAGATCTGCTCCATGTGGGACCCATGGGCTGCAGGGGGACAGCCTGCTCCACTAGGGGCCACTCCACAGGCCGCAGGGGAGCTGCTGCTGCGTGCCTGGAGCACCTCCTGCCCTCCTGCTGCACTGACCTTGGGGTCTGCAGGGTTGCTTCTCACTTCTCACTCTACCAGCTGCTGTTTCACAGCATTTTTATCTACCTACCTACCTACCTACCTACCTATCTATCTATCTATTTATTTTCCCCTTTCTTAAATCTGCTCTACCAGAGGCACAAACAACATTGCTTATTGGCTCAGCTCTGTCCAGTGGCAGGTACATTTGGAGCCAGCTGAAACTGGCCATTATCTGACATGGGGCACCTACTGTATTCTTCTCACAGAGGCCACCCCTGCAGCCCCCCGCTACCAAAACGTTGCCATGTAAACCCAATACACATGGTCCTAGCTTTAATATGTAGTAAAAGATTGTGTTCTGAGACACCAGAAGAATATGTTAGCTGAGGACAACTGCCCACCAAAATTTTGAAGGTATAAACAACCACCCAGACTCCTTGGCTGTAGAGCACAAAGCTCGAAGTCCTCTGGTTGTATGCTAACACCAAAGGCTTTCACTTAATATTATAGGGGAAATAAAATTAACTGCATTACATGTTACACTGTATGTGTATTGTATTGTTTGAATTAACCCATTCAGAGGTATTTAACAACAGGAAGATATTCATAGGATGAAGATACATGTGCTGCCATCCTCAGAGGATATTTCCCAGCATTTCAGAGAAATAAAGCTACAATACACCTTTAGGTAGGACAGCATACATATATTCCCAGAGGTAAAATAGCAGTGGCAAAATAAATAAATAAATAAATAAATAATGCAAGTATATTGATACCAAGAAGACCAGAAGACCAAAGCATTTGCTTTTTGCAGAAGACTGAGAATTACCAACATTACACTGAAAGCCAGAGTATTTGGTATATTTTTAACTTTCATCTTCAATAAAACATTTATGGACTATGAAGGAAAGAGATGTAAGTTCTCAGCCTAAAACAGTGTTTGAGTTCTGAAAAAGAGTTCAAATATGTAGAACTGGCTAGTGATGCACAGTTAATGGCAGTTTTCTTTCCCTTATCATGGAGATAGGAGAGAGCCCAGCAGATTATACTATAGCAGGAGTATTTTCTTCCTTAGAAAGACAAAAGGAGGAGTCAGGAGGTTATAGACTGATCTACTTAACTTTCATTGGCAGAAAGTACTGAAAGAAATATTAAAACATCTATAAAATAACAAAAAAAAGATAAGTATCAGGAAACAAGTTCATAAAGAATATGAAGCATCAAGTTAATTAATTTCTTCCTATGGCAAGACAACATGACTTGTGAATAGACAAGTGTACATATACATCATGTATCCTAGCTTTAGTACAGCTTATTGCATTTATAAGATTCTTCTAAGCATATAAGAGAAATATAGCCTATATGAAACTATTATAAAGCAGCCTTTGTTGGAACCATATACATTAGTTATCAGTGGTCCACTGTTGTGCTGCAAAGTCTCATTAAATAGGTACAATAAAAATTGCAGAAAAACTGGACATTAATTGTGTCAGGGTGGAGTGAATTCATACATGGTGGAAGACAAAGCTGCATTTAAAAATTGGAGAAACACTTTGAAAAATACTACTTAATTCAACCAGAAAATGTGCAAAATTTGTAACATGGTGGGGAGGAATAATGTGTCTGGTGGGAGGGTGGCAAATGATGGCACAGAGAGCTAGATCTGTAGAAAAGAGTCTGGTGGTTAACAAGTTGTTATTTCTGAAAACAAAATAAAACAAAAACAAAACCTCCCATGTTCACCACAGAGCAAGATATAAAGAGGAGTGTTATCTGGAAGACAGGTGAATACACAAGTACTTCTCTATGGTCTGTTTTTCTAATGCCAGAACTAAGCCCCATCCAATCTGGAGTATTCCAAGTCAAGAAAAACTGCCAGTCAGCTGGAGAAATTAATTAATCTGTGAAAGTGGGGAAATATGTAAGTCCTTGGTCTCTGTAGCCTGCAGAAGAGCAAACTAAAGGGACAGGGAAAAAACAAACAAGCAAAAACAAAACAACAACAAAACAACCTAGCACCTTTTAATAGTCAAAAATATTTAAAGAAGGTTCAGCAAGGAATAAGGGAATAAATTCTCTGCTGTGTCTTCTGGGAATGGAATGAGATTATGTTGCAGTTATTTATATGAGTGATTGGGAAAAGTTTTCTAACAGTGAGGATATGTAACAGCTGGAATAGTTTGACTAAGGAGATTGTTTTACAATCCGCCTTGGGCTAATGAGCACTCTATCATTTTAAAATCATCCCTGAACATGTAACCCTAAATTCTCCAAATATCTTTTAAATATCCATCTCTTAACATAATAAATAATTCAGCCCCTAATTTACTGCTGGAGATGCTGCTATTATGCTGCAGAAAGGAAGCTATCATCCAAGTACCACTGCATCTGTCAGAACAGTATACTTCTGTGTCCTTTGTAGTGTATACAAACAACCTGCACAACACTGTTAACATAGCTGTACTACTGAGCATAAGATATTCATTGCTTATGCTGTACTCCCTCCATGAAATGCGTTCTTAGATCATATTCTAGTTTACGACAACATTTTCTCTTGGCTTCTGAGAACTGCCTGATACAAAAATACACAATGTCACAGCAATGACAATTGCTGCTTCACAACTATTCCCACTAAATGTGAATTGAATTTCAATTTCTCTTAGTGGGGAAAGCCAGGAGGAGCCAATTATCATTGCTTTAACACTGTGCAGTTTTACCTCGGGCATCACTTAGTTTCCAGACAAAAACATTTCAGATCCTGCTTGCAGCCTTCCTCCTGGTAAGTTTCTCTGACTCCCCGCAGCAGTACTATACCCAGGGAGGGATGTATTAAATACATTTAGCCATATTGTTCATATTAGCAAATAAACAAATAAATAAAAATAGAAACACGTTCAAAATGCAATGCTGTTTATTGTTTGTTTTTCAAACTATGTTCTGCAGCATAGTGCTGAGCTCTCCCTGATAGCTTATTCATGGATGCAGTTGGTGTAATTCTTTACAATTTGGATTTATTTCCCTAACCTGGGAGAATTCTTGGCTCTTTATGCTAGAATGAGAGAGTGTCAGTACACTCTGAATGCTGTACTCACAATGTCTATTCCCTTGTTTATAGGATCGTGTCCTTCACTTGCATTTGCTAAACCCACAAAATTAGCGAGAAACATTTCCAATTGTCTTCTGATTTGCTCAGCTTCTTGCAATATTAAGGGTGTAGCTCTGAAAATCCATAGCAGATGTACTCCCTCAGTTTTAGTTCATTGGCCTCTCTAAACGGTTGGGCTCCATCAGTGGAGCCAGTGCCACTGGCTCGGTCAGCTCAGGATGGAGGAGCTGCAGTCAGAAAGTGAGCTGATAGGTAAATTAACAGCACAGTGGCTGAATCAGAAAACTCATTTTAGATCATTATGATTTAGAGCTATCATTGATATGAAACCAACAATACAAGGCACAGCTTTGTAATTGAAGTCATAATGGCAACACAATGGGTTTCAAGCCAAGTTCTCAATTCTACAGCTCACATTGTGAAAATTACAAAGCAGCTTATGCACTACCCAGGAAGCAAGGAAATGTGCTGTGTTATTTTCTTAGTAACTCATCTAATTGCAAACATATCAATCTATATATCTACCTATATCTCTATTTCTTCTTTTTTTCCTACTTCTCTTACATGGTTGCATGATTTCTAAGATTTGCTATTACAATGCGATGGCACCACCCCTTTCCTCAACATGTCTGGTATAAACTTGATATTCACAGCACTGATATTCAAAGAAATACTAGCTATAGATTTCAACATATGGAGACTACAAACTTACAGCACGTGAAGAATAGAGTTCCAAAACATTCTGGTCTTGATAGATATAGTACCAACTGGTGTTTCAAACTATCTTTTTGAGCATTTCTCAGAATTAATCTGGAACAGATTTTCAATGCAGAAATGAAAAGAGCAAGTTTTGCCATTCTCATTAAGTTTCTAAAGAGGATATCACATGAATAGAGGCAGACTGAAAAAAGCAGTAGAAATATAGGACAGTTTTTCAAGGAAAAAAATAATTGACATTGCAATGTTTTCCAGCACCACAATTCACATTCTGTCTAAATGAAAGGGTTATCAGACAAGATCTGTCTAAAAATGTCAGCCAGTCACAACTTTCTAGTTCTTCATCTGTAAAATCAAAATAAATTTACTTTTGCCTCTCCTTTTTTTTTTTTTCTTTTTTTTTTTAATTGTGACTGTTGACCTTACAACACCAAATACTGGGTATTTGTTACTGTGACTATATAAAACAACAGGCTTACAAAGAGTCAAAAATGCTATATAATATAAACTGCAGAGGTTTACAGGATTTGAAAGAGTATTTTAGACTCTGGGAAAAAAAAGTGTGGAGGGGAGATCAAAGTACACATATTTCAAAGTGTATATGTGGTGCTGGGAGGAAAAGTGATCTGATTACACTGCAGTATGAAGAATGAGTAATTATTGTTTGCACACTGTATAAGGGAAATCAATAGCCATTGTGCTTGTACTGAAGCATGGATGAACAAACTGTGTCATTGGCCTGTGAGATGCAGCTTCTTCCAAATGGGAACAACTGAACAACTGTCTTGCCAAGCACAGAATCAGTATGGATCCATGGCCTAAAATTGTGCTGTGACTTCACTTTATATGATGGACTTTTCTGGTGTAAACACAAAGGTGTTTTCATACCGTGAGGGCTTGTCCTGGTTTCAGCCTTTTTGCTGGTGCAAGGCCCTCGCTCACAAAAGGTAAAGGTGTGGAGGAGAACATCTTATCCCTGATGTTATGCTGAGTTGAGTACCATCAATGCAAACAGTTGCACAGCCTTCTGATGCCAATGAACTGCACTATGAAAACTGTACAGGAGACCATCTACAGCTGGATAAAGTTCAGGCAAATAGTCCATTCACAAAAATAATAAATATTTCCCTTAAATATTAAATATAAAACATCAGAGTTCTTCAATGCATGTCTCTCCCAAAGGTCTCCAATATAAGATAGCTGTAATAATATGACCGAGGAGAAAACCATAATGTCTGAAGTCAGTTAAACGTATCTAAACCCATCCATATACCCTCTGGAATCAGAGCAAGAAATGACGTACTGCACTCTGCTTATATTCAGCCTTTAAGAAATGAATTATCAAAAATAAGCTCCATGTTAAAAGCTTCTAAAAGGAAGAACGTCAAGGTACACTGGTCACAGGAAAGCAGGGACTCATTATGTATATAAAAGAGAGTGAGAGCTGAGAATGCATACTGTTCCTTTGATATTTCTGAGGCTAACTTCTGTTTGGAGGGTGTGGTGTGAAAAGAAGACAGGTGTTTAGAGCATGGTAGAATCAGGCTGTAGGCAACATGAGCTGGACAACATGCTAAACATCCTGCATTTCCTTGAACTCTTTCAGCAAACCTTGAAAATTATATTTCATATTTGTGGGAGTAATCAGTGGTCCTAATTTTTTTCAGTCTTTCTTTTTCATAATTAAGATGCCAGAGAACAAGAAGGTTGAGAGAAAAAAATAGTGGAGAAATATCCTGCTTTCAGCTGTAAGCTTCCAACAGCCTTCAAACCTGTATATCCAGCATTTTTTATTTTTTATTTTTTTTATTTTTGTGTATGTATGTGTAATAATGATGAATGGGCCAGCAGTGAGCTCAACCATGTTACTAAGAATATGTTTATATGAGAGAGCACAGGAGGATTCTTTAGCATAATGACTCCACGGAGATAGAGAAGTGCATAGCTATCACCTCCATGGAATGCATTGCCAGTAAGTCTGAAAAAATTAAGAAGAAACATAGCTTCCATAGGGGCTTGTAATGTTCCTTTCTGGCCTCTGCTTGTAAGGACTCAGAACTCATGAACAATTTAAACAGCTCAGGAAAGCATGGCAGTTCCAGTATGTGGGCTGTCAAGTTAATTTATGAGCGTGTATAATTGGGTGGTTGCTTTTCCTCTGGAAAGATGAAACAGCTGAGCCAAGAATGATTGGTATCTACCATTTCCAATATACAGAGATATATTTTTATGGTATGAAATGAGAGAGAAGCAGAGAAGCATCTGTGCAGCCACAAAGAACTCTGTAAGGTATTGAAACGTATCTCTGAATATACTTTCTAAACACAGAGCTCTAATCACCACTAACTTAGAGGGCTGCATGGTATCTGCAGAGAAGTTCAAAGCACTGCACCCCAGGGAGCTCCCAGCAGAACTCTACCTACAGAAAACACAAGCAGGCAGAGCACTTTCTGAGAAACTGGGGGAATAAAGGCTTGCTTTTTTTCCAAGGGCAGCACACCCTTTCCTCAGAGCTGGCTCTGAAATGGAAGTGGGTGTGGGATAAGGCCATGCCCTAACTAGCTGTGCTCCTTTTGTGCAGGGAATACGGGCAATTCAATAAATCCCAAAGGCTTGCAGAGAGCATCATTACTGACATTCTGGCTGCTACTCTTACAGACATACATATAAAGGGAGTAGTCCTGTTATGAACTCCATACCCTCTAACTAGGCATGCTGCATGTGTCAGAATATGTTGCTTATAACTGTCACCCCAAAAGGTCGAATATAATGTATTAATTCTCAATTAATTACATGAACTGCCAAGAGCAATGCATCTGAGGCGAGTGTAGCTCTTACTGTACTGAATGGTTAGTGAAACACAACCGCCTGTGTATAAGTGCTATGTACATCACATCCCATAATTTGATAAACAAAGACTATATATAAAAGCAGTTGGATCTGGAGGCACTTTGCCATTCCCAGCTCTGAAACCAGAAATGAAGACCATATGCTAGGATGAGACCTGTACATGGGGTGTTCCCAGGCTGCACCCCAGGTTCCCCTCAAAAGTAATCCAGGAGCATGAAGAGGGAGGGAGCTGTGGTGTATGCCATCACGTCTCCCACCCCAGGTGACTGGAAGATGAGAGAGGGAGATGAGAAGGCACCATATAGCATGCACTTCAGACTCAGGCAAAAAAAGGGCACTTTGGTTATATTGACAATAAAGAAGTAATGAGGCTTCAAACCCTTCCAATGACAAATACGCAGCCCTTGCATTTCAAAACAAAGTTAGTATTCTGTAAAACACTCCTGGAGGATTTTTTTTGCAGCTTTACCATGCACTTGCAGAATATGTGGGCTTACAAAAATAGATACATACACGTAGTATTCATATATACTCCATCAGTTAGCACTGCTTGCATGACTCACTGTATCAGTTTTCCCTTGCCCACTTGTTGCCTGATTTTAGAACTTCTTCCAGCTACTTGAGCAGGGATCCTCTCATTCTGAAGCCGCAGAAGACCCCCATATTATAACCTCATTCTCATTGGCACAGCCTTCGGTGGTAGTCATGCCGAGTGTCACCTAGCAAGAATGTTAAAAAGGAAGAATTGGGCTGTTATTTATTTATTTAACCAGTACCACAGTCTTAACAGTTTGGGCACACTTCGTATTTGCAATAGGCAGGACTGATCTTGTCTTCACTTAAATATCTGTAGTTAGAAATAACTCCTATCATTTCAGTGGATTAATCTGGGTGTAATTGAAGAAGAGCTCACTGTGAACATGAGGTCTTGTGGACAGCCCAGTTCCACACTGAACTACATCAACTACTTTTAACACCAGCCCAAAACATGAAGTTTAGGAATTATTTTGCATTGTTGTATTATTCAAGTAAGAGCAATTCATCTGAGTTTGTAATTACAAATAAGACACGTAAAAAGGGGTGTGTTTAATTAACATTTCAAGTGAAGTAGATCAGAGTTTACTGATACATCATATATATTACTGTCCTTCCATATACCTTTGCTTCACGCTGCTTTTGACTGCATGTGCAAATGGAATATCATTCACATAAAGGGTGGAAATATGTGTGAGTTCTCTTTTGCATAAGAGGTTTCAATCATCCTATCAGGTAACTAATGTTTGTGATTCAAACACTTACTTGCACAATGCTGAATTACATCCAAAATGGGCATCCTGTACTCCACAAAAACAAACAAACAAAAAACCACAAACAAATAAACAAACAAACCCCCGAATCCTCTGTTGATTTTACTTATTTTATTGGAAGTAAACTTTCTATGATACTTTGCCCCGCAAGAAACTTTGACTGGTGAATTAAAAGGCTATACACAGCTCGTATGCTAGCAAAATAAGTGGGCTTGGCATTTTATTGCTCTGCAGCAGCTAGTAATTCTTAGTAATCATGGACCAAGTACTGAAATTCACCATGTAATGACTGTAACTGACTTCTCATACAGAAGACTATCACTGCAGTCTTTCTACACCTTTGAAAGCTCTTGCCAACCCCTTTTCTCTTCATTCTAAATTGGTCCTCAGGTTCTGTATTTTCATGGTGCAACTGACTTTCTTATATTTAAGTGAGTTCACACCTTCTAATACAGCTTGTATTTATGGTAATATCCCATTATAATGTGCAGAACACTAAGGTTTGCTTTAATTGAGGTGAATTGTTTTATTTTATTTTTAGAAAAAGAAAAAGAAAAAGAAAACAAAAAAGAAAAAAAGAAAAAGAAAAAGAAAAAGAAAAAGAAAAAGAAAAAGAAAAAGAAAAAGAAAAAGAAAAAGAAAAAGAAAAAGAAAAAGAAAAAGAAAAAGAAAAAGAAAAAGAAAAAGAAAAAGAAAAGAAAAAGAAAAAGAAAAAGAAAAAAGAAAAGAAAAAGAAAAAGAAAAAGAAAAAGAAAAAGAAAAGGAAAGAAGAATTATTTATGCAAAATTTTGATAGACTTTGGGATTTGCTAATGAAACAAAAAAAGACATAGAGACCCTTGGTTCCTAGATTTTTCAGTGGGACTCACCATGGCTTTAAATATTTGTCTTCCATTTGAACAACAATGCCAGTTACTAATACAAATTACGCTATGCCTTGTCAGCTTTTAGATGCAAGGTTTAAAGTTTAAATCTCTGCTTTTCACTATCCATAATTTGTTGCAGAGCTGGAGCTCATACACAGATTTCACAGTCCACTGTGTAATTGACTTCAGCCCCTTTCCTCACATAATAAATAAATTAGATAATATTGGAGCCTTTAAATTAACAAAAGGTTAAATAACATTTTATGAGTTCCCTTGGTGATTTTCTGGCCAACACCACATTTTCTGTAATACATCATTACAGCAATAGCACTCTGCAGTATTGTAGCTGTATTACAGCAATGTTATTATGGGAGAATTGCTGCTTTGAGATGCCTATTAAGTAGGCTTCAAGACCCCAGGAGCCTCCAGTCAATAAATTGTACGTTCTCCAGGATTGCTGATTGAGATATATCAGGAGTCACATGACTGAAACGAAGCTGGAAGTGGTCCATTCACTTTCTAGGGACTCAGCTACTCCAGAGAAATCAGAAGTAAGACCCTGCCTTTTTAAGTTTTATTATTATTATTATTTTTTTAATTTTATTTTATTTTGTCAAAAAAATAATACATATTCAGTGTGTGCCAAGAGTACCTGAGCTTCTTTTATTTTGCCTGTTACAGCAAACAACAGTTGTCTTAAGGTATATGCTTACCAAAAACACACTCCAAAATTCTTTTTTGTGCATAATCCTCCGAATATTCCACAATGACACAGCGTAATGCTGTGAATACTACCGAGTATAAAAATGATGTTCTAAAAAGAAGCAGAGTTCTGTTCTCTGTTCCTGAGAAAGTAACTACTAGGATATTTTGTGCTTGTAAAGAGTAAAACACACTTTTAATCATCAGGCCAACACAAGGTTTATAAAATACCATCAGGGTAGCATTTCCACATTATTCTGAGGATATTAGTAGCGAATGGACCTCAGGTCAGAAACAAACTCTCTCCAAAGCAAAAATCATTCTAGACATTTCTGATAATAAAAATCTGTATATTTGTTAATTCAGAAAACGTGGATGGGCAAGGATGCAATCAAATGTTGCCAGTCAAACTACACAAGAGGAGTCCTAGTCTCCAGATTTCTGGGTTGAATTTCAAGAGAGAGAGAAAAAAAATAGTTTACATTTACCTTTGTTTTACTTACAATTTATAAAAAATTACATTTTTTTTTGAATGACAGCCAAAATAGATTGTGAAAGATAAAGGGTTATGTGGTCAAAACCAAAGTAAATCATAAGCTGTTGAGTATAGATGGTAAATGGACCATTCTAATCAACCAGTAAGCAAAATAACATGATCATAATAATATCAAGGAGGTGTGGTGACTGCCTGAAGAACTTTTCTTTTTGCCTTTCTCGTGCTCTACTTTGATTTTAATTGGTGCTTTTCATTTTTGTTTCTGTTGCTCTCTCTGCCTTATTCCCACTCATCAGTCTCAAAGATGTAGAGGAACACATTTGTTTGGGTTGAGATCTTGAATTTCAAGAGTTTGAATAAACCAAAAGTTAGGAGACCACATAATTCTAAATTTCTCTAAATTAACAGTCCAAAATAGTGATTTATGATGGTGACTTCATTCACATCTGTGAAATTTGAAGATGTTATGCTTTAAGCATGATTCATACTCAGTATGCTTTTTATGGTCATTTATAATCAAGTGGCATAAAGTGTAAATTACAACCTTACATCTCTACCAGTTTCCCGACTAGTTAATATTTGAATATGTTGGATTTTATACTGCAGTGCTGCTTACCAGAAACCATTTTGATTAGAACTAGTTTCTTGTTCTGAACATTGATTTCCTTTTCTTCAGATACTCCACTGATCAAATACTGTGTCCAGACAATTAGAGAAAGCTATGCTGTAAGGATGTCTATCAACAGCACATCTACCAGTATATATCATCTATGGGATGACTCATAAAGATGTCACTGAATGTAAATAATAATATTCTCCCTTCCTTCCTATGCTGACAAGAATATTATCAAACTCAACTTTGACTCAGGCAAGAACTTGGCATATCAAGGTTCTTTAATCCACTCTAAACAATGTGTGAACTTGGATGCCAAATATTGCTAATTATGGGCTTCCTGGCTAGGCATAGACAGTCAATTTGAATTTGTAGTCTATTTTCTTATGTTCTACACTTCCTGTAAATATTCTCTGCAAGTATATCAGGAATCACATTTAACTGCAGAATCAGAATTATCTTAATGATAGTTGTCCAAAGCCTGTTGCATTTATGCTGGAGGTGGTGAGGATGTTGTGTTTTTGCCCACAAGAAAATAGAAAAACAGCTTTCCTATTCTCCCAACTAGATGGTAGAATGGCTAATCAATGTAACTCCTTAAAATGGTGGGATTCAGAGGATATGAGGAAATTCAGAGCTATGTTTACAAATAAGTTATTCCTCCAACAGAGGAGAGATGCAAGATGAATTAATTTTGTTTCTTTGGTACTAATTGTCTCTTGTGCAGCAGAAAATAAATTTATCATGTAAGGAGAAAGGAAATTAATCACTTTTCCTGTAACATAAAAAATAAGTGGTGGCCTACACCATTTATGATGCCCTACAAAAATTCAGGCCTTCTATAGCTTACAAGCAATTTAGTGTATCTTTGCCTGAAAGAAAAGATGAGAGGTTTTCAAGTGGAGAATAAACTCCATGAGACTGCTCATCTAATCCATGCTTCATTAGCTTCCTTATGAGAGTCTTATGGGAGACAGTGTTGACAATCTACCTAAGTCTCTCTGATATCTACTGCGCTCCCCTCATCTACCAAGAGAGTCACTTCATTGTAGAAGGTTGTCAGGTGGTCAGCCAACACTTCCTCTTTGTGAACCCATGTTAAATATCCATGATCATTTTCTCTTTCTTCATGTGTCTAGAAATGGTTTCCATGATTAGTTGTTCCCAGGGATCAAGTTGAGGCTGACAGACAGGTAGTTCTCTGTCTCCTTGCTTTTTTTTTGCAATATATGAGAGACATTTGCCATCTCCCAGTCCTCAGGCAATTCTCTTTGCTGCCATGATCATTCAAACATAATTGAGAACTTAAGTCACTTCTTATATTGATCAGAAGCATTTTGGTGACTTTATTCTGATTTCTTCAGAAAACGCTGGAGCAGCACAGTCATGATGTTTCCCACAGTGCCTTCAAAAGTATGCTGCTGATTGTGGAATCTTGATTGTGAAAACAAACATTAAAAAAAGCAGAGCCCTGGCCTAGTCTTATGTCTTCTGAGCTCTTCTGTGTACTCCACTGGCACCATCCACATCAGAGTCTCTACACTATTTTCTGCTACAAGGACAAAGATTAGAATTACTGCAGAGGAATGCCAAACTGATTGGAGAACTGCTAAGAACTGCCTTTTGCCTTGGAAACAGACTGTTAACTTCCTGGGCATTATGTCTTAAAAGATGCAGACCTGGGTCTGTACTATACTGTACAGTGGTCCTGAGGGAATGCTGAATTTAGAACTTGGCCGTATGCAGGGAAGTAACTAGCACTAGTTCCAGTGTTCAGTTCTTCTCAATGCCTTCCACTCATCCTTATGCTACTTACCTCATCCCATTTGTGGTACACCCTCTCTGGAATACTGCAATCTATATTAATCACAGATAAATGTCTGCAGGAGTTTGCCACTTGAATATGGTAGCCTTCTTAGCAGCTGAGAATGCCATATACCCAAATACAGAGGGAGTATTAGCAGTGACACCTCCAAACATACCACAGCAAAAGAAAAGTCTTGTGAGCTTTAAAAGTTTGGGATCAGAGTCACGTGACTCTAAATTTTGCTTGGCTATCCCTACACATTCATTACCAGCATATTTTGATGGAAATAAAGATACAATCTCACCCAAACAATGTATTGAAGACTTTAAGATATTAACCTTAATCATACATCTGCACTTTCCACAAAGTCAGGAATTTTGTTCACCCACATTTAATTCAAACCAGAATTTATTTAAAAGTGAATTTATTTTTGTACTTCACTAATGCAATGGACCTTTCATTCTGTATCATATTGTCATCTCTGAGATTATCAAGCAGTTAGAGTATCTCTATAACTTTTTTTTTTTTTTTTTTACTTTATTGTCCTTATATGATCAACTTCTAGGTTACTGTACTGTTATGATCCATTGAAAAGTCTGAAATTTATTAACTGTCCATTATGCCAGTACTAACTCTAATAAGGTTAGCACTAATTAGCCCTAAAATCTGGTGTGAGTTACTCCAAATGATAAAAAAAATGTGAACATTGATTACCTTGCTAATTAATCATGGCAAAAAAAGTAGGCCATCTGAAGCAACACCAATTAGTACCATGTCATTACAAAGGGACCATACAATTAAATGTAACCCCTGTTTCAGTTTTGCTTCAGCAAGGACTGACAAACTGGATGAAATTCAGAAACTGATTAATTATTAATATTTTTGCTGGTTTCAACCAGAGCTCTAGCTAATGCACTTCTTCCCCTAGATACTCTGTAATCATAATTCTTTCTAAAATACCACTAAGACAAACCAACTCTAATGCATAAGGGAGTATGTATACCCATGTATATCCATATCTCCAAAGACAAGTGTCAAATAAAACACATGGATAGAAGGAAGATGCAGGTACCTTCACAAGACTCAGTTGTGAGGGTCTAAGATTTGGCCCATTTGGGACATCTACTTTAAAATCCAAAAATATTGAAGGTATCATACCACGTTTCCTTTCATATCTGGTGCTGAAGGAAGATCTATCCACTACTGCACAGTACTTACTCTGATGAACAAAAATAGAGATGGACAAATACGTTTATAAATAATCTCTGTGAAAATGGCAGTGCATGAGTAGTTTTGAGAAAATAGTGGATTTACTTGGTTACATGATATAACCACAGTACTGAGTCTTCCATCCTGTTTAATCTATGCCAATCCAAACATGTAAGACTGATTAAAACTAGTTCAAATGTCCATCACAGTTTTTCTTTTTACATAAGAATTCCATGTTACTGACATCACATTCATTGCTCTTTAGCAATTCCTGAAGAGGGCTAAACTCACCCTTACCTCATACCATAGCACACTCTCTTTGTAAAGCCATGTATCCACAATGATGTTGCAAATTGGCTGGGATAACAGGAGTCAGACACATCCATATAGATCATCTTTGCTGCCATCTTTGAGGAGATCATGCAGCTTGTACCACAAAGATAACAGTGAAACTTGAAGCAAGTACTTGACACCTGACCTTTTCTGCCTGCAAATTTTCCTGGCCACTCCCACCAACTCAGCTGAGCAAAGAGCTGAGATATAGAGATGCAAAAAATAAAATAATGAGAATAAACAGGGTGAACCTGTTTGTGAAAGACCAAAAATATTGAAGAAATGAGGGAATATGCATGATTCATCCTAGTTCAAAGTATGGAAATACAATTAAGGACTATCATTTTACTCTTTTTTTTTTTTTTTCTCTAGAGAATTATTTTGTTGATTATCAGAACTTTCAGAGACTAAGGCTAGTTAAGCTCACTTAAAAATAGACTAGGATGAGTTTTGTGAGAAAAACAACCCACTGTAAATAGGCTACTTTAGATGTCCCGGCATGTCTTTGTGGCTCAAAATCTTGCCATATGAGCACAAAATAGCCTGGGGGTTGAGAACTTAGCCCCATGTTTGTCAAAAACAAGCCTTCCAAGATCTATGAAAGATCATGAAAACTTAAATATATCTTTGTGTTCCTTACAAATGTAGAATACAGTTAAGATGGAGAGGGAATAAGGTCAAAAAAGCACTGACTTTGTTTTATTACGAGGTATTAATGGCATTAACATACTTTTTCTCCTTGCAGTTTTTTTTTTTTTTTTTTTTTTCTGTAATCCACTGGACTTTATGTTTATAACAAGAACTTCATTTTAATGTTTCAAAAAATTTTAAACAAAATGACAAGACTGTGGGTGGCTTGAGCACTATGAATCACTGATTTAATCTGTCCAGAATAATTTCATTCTGTGTTCATTCTCCTATTGTTGACGTGCTAAGTAAGAAACATTTATCTTCCTGAATATTTGGCATACATCAGCTTTCCCATAAAACTGAATTTGGAAATTTCAGGACAATAATTGTTCCCTTACATTCTGAAAACTGAATTTTTACATGAAACCTACTGATGTCATGCAAGTTAACTCTGAACAAAGTTGAACAATAAAAGATTTAAAGTTTAGTATCCTCTGCCCATCATAAGCGCTACGGTCCATATCTACAGTAGAAACAATTGAAAGTTTGATTAATAAAACATAATATAGAACCCTATACCCCTCTAAAAAAAAAATCACAAGCAAAAAAACAAATCAAACCAAAGCAAAACAAAAGGCAAAAGAAACAGGGAGACAATGATTCTAATCAAGTTCCATAAGACAGACTGAAAGCAACAAGGAGGGCTTCCAGAGTGGTTAGTGAAATAGTTCATGAGAAGGAATTACATCTTCTATGACTTTACCGATCAAATTTATCTTTATTATCTTCTTTACATTTGTGTTGAGTATGAATCTGATTTATCAGATGTATCAGATTTGGTATTCAGACAACCTTGATTGCACTTTGAAATGAAGATGTCATTTCTGCAAACTGGAGAA
This sequence comes from Cygnus atratus, assembly GCF_013377495.2. NCBI lineage: Eukaryota > Metazoa > Chordata > Aves > Anseriformes > Anatidae > Cygnus > Cygnus atratus. Next base: position 71,939,265 of record NC_066396.1, read on the forward strand.
ATCGCCTCAGCTGATGCAGGAGACAAATTGATACAGAAGATATGAATGCAAATGCACTTAATAGACAAAGCAAATGAACCTAAATGGTTACTTTGTTCAGTAATGTCTAAACACTAAGCCCAATGGACATAGTGGAGTTAAGCTCATGCTCCATATTGACTTACTGACACTGCAAAATTAGAAACAAAACTAGCAACAGCAGGACAACAACTTTCATCATTTGACGTAACATATATGTTTTTTTTTTTATCTCAGAGATAGAAGAGGGAATAAGAAAAACAGAAAACTAGGGGAAATGTTTAACTCTTAAAAAAGAGTTTTGGTATACAGCACAGTCTAGGAAGTAGTTAGCATAAAAAATACAGGGGAAGAAAAAGAAAAAAAGAATTCTTCAAATCTACTTTGTCTTCCTCTAGTAGACTGTTTATGTTGTTCAGCAACTCGTGTAATCTCTATATGTTTCAGGTATACTCTGTGAAAAATGACTATGAACAGTGAACTTCACAGAGAATTTTGTAGCTTTACTAATGAGTTAACGTCATTGAGATTTTTGGATGAAAGATGGTGTTTGATTGCCAAAAGCATTAGAGCTTCACACTGATTGCATTGTATTAGGCAGAAGAAAACTGGATCAAGCCGAGCCACAGGGTGCTTTAATGCCAAAAATGGAGGAAAAAAATGTCCTGGCTCTCACATTTGTGGTTTTTTGACTTCTTATGGAAGAAAGAAAATATTTTCTTCAGAGTTTGGCTGTAGGAGCTGCAGTCTCAAGGAAAATGATAGTAAGAATGTTTATAAGGACAGGCATTCCTTGATTTCTTTCTCTGAATGTAGTAGTTTGTGTAGTTATCTTTAACTAAGAGCTAAAATTTGTAATATTGCATTGAATGGGGGAAAAAGGTGTAAGAATGGTTTTGTATTAAGAGTTTAAGTTTTAATCTATAAACTCCTTTCGTCCTCTCGAAAACACAGTTAAGAGATATTGAAAATAATAGTTTCATCATAAATGTGATCAGATATCTCTGATTCCTCTTATCCTTCCATTGTGTCAGTTGAATATAATGCTTGAATTTCATGTTTTGGATAGATGCCCAGAACTTTACATAAAATATTTCCCTGAAATACTGAAAGAGAACCTACATTTTAATTTCCTCATAACATTGCTGAAGAGTAATCTCATTAGTCAAACTGAAATTTTTTAGCACTTTTTAAAATGTCTCCTTTCTAAATCATGATGAGTTTAAGACTCATATATCCAGTTTCAAGATTTTTTTTTTCCCACCAAATCAAAACTGGTGTTGGGAAACAGAAAAGCACACTCAGAAAAAAAAAAAATAAAAATGGGGGGGGGGGTTATGTGGAAAAAAAAAAAAAAAAGATGGCACTACTGGGCTTTGAATCCATGGTTGAAATCTACACGCTGAAATATTAATCTGTAAATATCAATCTGTAAAAGTTCATAGTAAAAGGTTTGTGAAAATAAATTTAACAAACCAGCTAGTGACAATAACTTATGTACAAGGGAAAACAAACTGTTGCCATCTACCTGTAAGGCCTTTGACACACTCCCACATGACACCCTGATTTATAAATTGGAGATATATGGATTTGAAGGGTAGACTACTAGGTGCATAAGGAATTGGCTGAATGAACAAATCCAGAAAGTTGTTGTCAATGGCTCTATGTCCAGGTGTAAGCTGCTGACAAGTATTGTCCCTCAGGCATGTCTTAGGACTGGTGAGGTTTAATATCTTTATACACATAGACAGTGGGAGCAAGTGCACTCTCAGCAAGTTTGCAGATGACACCAAACCGAGTGGTGCAGTCGACAGAATAGAAGGAAAGGAAGACATCCAGAGGGAAATGGAATAAGCTTGAAAAGTGGGCTCACATGAACCTAATGAGGTTCAACAGGTTCAAGTGCAAGGTGCTGCGCCTGGGTTGGGGCAATCCCAGACATGAGTACAGACTAGGAGAAGAACTTGTGAGCAGCCCTGCACAGAAGGAATTGGAGGTTCTGGTAGATGGAAAGCTCGACATGAGCCAGAAGCGTGGAACTGCAGTTCAGAAAGCCAACTGCGTCCTGGGCTGCATCAAGACAGGAGTGACCAGCAGGTCAAGGGAGGTGATTGTGCCTCTCTACTCTGCCTTTGTGAGGCCCCACCTGGAGTGGTGCATCCGGGTCTGGGGTCTTCAACACAAGAAGGATGTGGACTTTTTAGAGCGGGTCCAGAGGAGGGCCACAAACGTGATTAGAGGGCTGGAGCACCTCTTCTATGAAGAAAGGCTGAGAGCTGGCGATGTTCAGCCTGGAGAAGAGAAGGCTTTGGGGAGACCTCATAGGGAATAGTGTCTGCCCTCAGCAAGTATGCCAATGACACAAAGCTGGGAGGAGTGGCCGACACGCCAGAAGGCTGTGCTGCCATTCAGCGAGACCTGATCTGGCTGGAGAGATGGGCAGGAAGAAACCAAATGAGGTTTAATAAGAGCAAGTGTAGAGTCCTGCACCTGGGAAGGAACAACCGGACGTATCAGTACAGGCTGGGGGATGACCCGCTGGAGAGGAGCTCTGAGGAGAAGGACCTGGGGGTCCTGGTGGACGTCAGGTTGACCATGAGCCAGCAGTGTGTCCTCGTGGCCAAGAGGGTCAATGGGATCCTGGCGTGCATTAAAAGGAGTGTGGCCAGCACGTCAAGGGAGATGATCCTCCCCCTCTACTCTGCCCTGGTCAGGCCTCACCTGGAGTACTGTGTCCAGTTCTGGGCTCCCTGGTACAAAAAAGACAGGGGTCTCCTGGAAAGAGTCCAGCAGAGGGCCACAAAGATGATACGGGGCCTGGAGCATCTTCCCTATGAGGAAAGGGTGAGAGACCTGGGTCTGTTCAGCCTGGAGAAAAGAAGACTGAGAGGGGATCTCATCAATGTTTATAAATACCTGAGGTGTGGGAGACAGAGGGATTTGGCCAACCTCTTTTCAGTGGTTTGTGGGGTTGGGACAAGGGGTAATGGCCACAAGATGGAGCACAGGAAGTTCCGCACCAACGTGCGGAAGAACTTCTTCACGGTGAGGGTGACAGAGCACTGGAACAGGCTGCCCAGGGAGGTTGTGGAGTCTCCTTCTCTGGAGATATTCAAGGCCTGTCTGGACGCCTGCCTGGGCAGCCTGCTCTAAGGAACCTGCTTTGGCAGGGGGGTTGGACCCAATGATCTTTCAAGGTCCCTTCCAACCCCTTCAATTCTGTGATCCTGTGATTTTGTTATTGCAACCTTTCAATACTTGAAAGGGGCTTATATAAAAAAAATGGAGAGCCACTTTTTACATGGCTAGGTAATGGTAGGACAAGGGGGAATGGTTTTAAACTAAAAGAGGGGAGATTTAGATTAGTGGTTAGGAGGAAATTTTTTACTCAGAGGGTGATGAGACACTGGAACAAGTTGCCCATAGAAGCTGAGGATGCCCCATCCCTAGAGGTGTTCAAATCCAGGTCAGAAGGGGCCCTTGGCAACCTGGTCTAGTGGGTTACATCCCTGCCAATGGCAGGGGGTTGAACCTAGGTGATCTTTAAGGTCCCTTCCATCCCAAGGTATTCTGTGATTCTAGAAAACTTCACATTGTGATGAACAAATATTAACTAATTAATTTCCATTATACTCCTCTGACATGTATTGTATCATATATAAATGTTAGAGAATGGAATTACATGTTAACAATTTTTGGATTACTAGGAGTTATCTTTAGCTATTAGCAGAAAACTTAGTTTATAAACATATATCTCATCATTTATGTTTTCTGCGTACTTATATATAATTATTAGTTATTTAAAAGATAAGTTAGGCATTGTCACCCAAATCGTCTGACTAGAATATGAAATGAGATTTCTGATGAGAAAATTCCCTTACATTTCATTCCTACCGTAGTCTCTGTGTAACACGGTCATTAGCAAAATTTATCAGCATTGTCCAATATCCTCAGAATCAGTTTGCTACTGTTAAATCTCCATGCTTTTTTGTTTGCTTGTCAGCATGCCAGGGCTTGTGGCAAATTTTGTGGCTGATGGTCATTTACAGTGCAAGCAAAAAAATATCACTTGGAAGTGTTGATTCATTTGCATTTACTTCCCTGAACTGTGACTCTCTTGGCTGGCACAGCATGTAAAGTAGCAAGGAAATGCTTACCTCCCACCTGCTAGCCTATTCCCTCTTCAAATTGTATGAAATCCTGAAGGCAAAATGAAGCCTTTTAAAGGATTCCTAAATATATACTCTGTGTACTATCCCTTCTATGCTGAAACCATGGAAACTACTGGAAACTTCACCCTCAAGTATGCCTGTTAAAAACGAGACTGCTTTTTTTTTTCTTTTTTTTTTTTTTTTCTTTTAGGTAAACTTCTAAAATTTGACAGGATAACATTTGAACAGATGTCTTCCCTTCTTGTGGGAACTGCATCTCCATAAATCTTGAGGTAGCAGATTGTGAGAACTGGGGATGTTGAAGACATTGCTATGACCTCCCTCATCCCTGGGGTTGTATTGGAGAAATGAGGAGGTACTAAGCAAAGCATACTGGAAAGCATCATATCCAAGAGGCAGACAATAAGATACAGATGCCTGGCTGATGCCCATGACTTTGTCTGATAAGATCCTGCGGTGAGGAATGATAAGGCAGAAAAACCAACCTGACAAGCCATGAGCACACTCTCTATTCTCCTTTGGCCATGAATATAAATGACGATGCAGAGAGATTTTCCATACTGTTTTAGCAATAAACTATAGAAGATGTATAATTAGCTATACACAAGCAAGGTTGGCTGCTTTTAACCACCTGCTGTGTGGTAGCTTGATGCCATGCCCTGCCAAAAGCTGACAGAAAGAATCTTGTCCATTACATGCAAGAGCAGGAACCTTTTCCATGGAGCCTGGAAGTGTATATAGGATAATACAGGGTAAAGTTCACCTATTCTCTGTTTAACAATATAATTCCAACAGAAGTACAAGACCGGGCAGCAGAAAATGCTTTCCAGACAAACGGCTTCTCTGGAAATGTCTCGAAATTGCCTGAAGCAGTGAAAGTTCATATAACTCAGAAGTATCAAAACCACTTATGATTAGGTACACCTTGCCTTTTCTCCAGCTTTTGTCTCCAGGTAGAAATATGGTTAATTGCGTGCAATGGGAATAAAGGTACTTGACCATAAGCAGAGTTTGTCTGTTTTCTTATTTTTAAAAGAGGCAATGTCTAGAGAGATGAGTATTTCCAGTATAATTTGCATATAAGTTGCCCTCAAGTTGACCAAGGTGACCAAACATTGAGAGGCCTGAGCAAGTTAGGACAACCATTATTCGTCCTTTCTAATGCAGAGGATAGCCAGAGAAATTGCAAACTGTAACCACAGAACCATAGAAATTCTAGAGAAGTGCCCAGAGAAGTTGTGGATGCCCCGTCCCTGGAAGTGTTCAAGGCCAGGTTGGATGGGGCTTTAACCAAACTGATCTAGTGGAAGGTGTCCCTGCCCATGGCAGGGGGTTGGAACTAGATGATCTTTAAAGTCCCTTCCATTCCAAATCTTCACCATTCTATTCCACTGCTTCACCACCCTCCAAGTAAAAAATTTCTTCCTAATATCTAATCTAAATCCACTCTCTGTTTAAAGGCATTACTCCTTGTCCTATCACTCCAATCCCTGACAAAGAGTCCCTCCCCAGCTTTCCTGTAGACCCCTATGCTAGTCCTCCCCACTTACCGGAAGGCTGCTATAGGTTCTCCCTGGAGCCTTCTCTTCAGGCTGAACAGGCTCAACTCCCTCAACCTGTCTTCATAGGAGAGGTACTCCAGCCCTCTGATTATCCTTGTGGCCCTTCTTTGGACTCATTCTTATACTTCCATCTCCTTCTTGTGCTGGGGTCCCAGAGTTGAACACAGTACTCCAGGTGGGGTCTCACAAGAGCGGAGCAGAGGGGGAGAATCACCTCCCTCAGCCTGTTGCCCGTGCTTCTTTCGATGTAGCCCAGGATACTGTTGGCTTTCTGGTCTGCATGCACACATTACCAGCTCATGCTGAGCTTCTTGTCATCCAGCACGCCCAGGGCCTTCTCCTCAGGGCTGCTCTCAATCCATTCTTCACCCAGCCTATATTTCTACTTGGAATTGCCTGTCTCAGATGCAGGACCTTGCACTTAGCCTTGTTGAACTTCATGCGGTTAGCACAGGCCCACCTCTCAGGCTTGTCCTGGTCCCTCTGGATGGCATCCCTTCCCTCCAGCATGTTGATGGCACCACACAGCTTGGTGTCATCGGCAAACTTACTGAGGGTGCACTCGATCCTACAGTCAATGTCACCAACAAAGATGTTACACAGCACTGCTCCCAGTACTGACCCCTGAGGTACACCACTCGTCACTGATCTCCACATGGACATTGAGCTGTTGACCGCAACTCTCTAAATGCAACCATGCAGCCAATTCCTTACCACTGAGTGGTCAATCTGTCAAATCCATGCTTCTTCAATTTAGAGACAAGGATTTCATGGGGAACAGTGTCAAATGCTTTGCACAAATCCTGGTAGATAGTGACAGTTGCTCTTCCCATACCCACCAATCTACAATCCTATTGTAGAAGGCCAACAGATTTGTCTGTCACAGTCTGCCTTTAGTGAAGCCATGGTGGCTGTCACCAATCACCTTGTTTTCCATGTGCCTTAGCATAGTTTCCAGGAGAATCTGCTCCATGATCTTGCTGTGCACAGAGGTGAGACTGGCTGGTCTGTAGTTCTGCAGGTCTTCCTTTTTTCCCTTTTTTATAATGGGGACTATGTTTCCCCTCTTCCAGTCACTGGGAACTTTACTGGACTGTCCTGACTTCCCAGTTATGGACAGTGGTTTAGCAACATCGTCTACCAGCTCCCTCAGGACCCTAGGATGCATCTCATCAGTACTTATGGACTTCTACATGTTCAGATTCATTAGCCTTCTCCATATCCTAGGTAACCAGGTTTTCCACTTCCTTCTGAAGAGGGCCAATAATTCCCTCCATTTCTTTTTCTTTCTCTTTCTTTCTTTCCTTCTTCCTTTCTTTCTTTCTTCTTTCTTTCCTTCCTTCCTTCCTTCCTTCCTTCCTTCCTTCCTTCCTTCCTTCCTTCCTTTCTTTCTTTTCTTTCTTTCTTTCTTTCTTTCTTTCTTTCTCTTTTTTCTTTCTCTCTCTCTCTTTCTCTCTTTCTCTTTCTCTTTCTCTTTCTCTTTCTCTTTCTCTTTCTCTTTCTCTTTCTCTTTCTCTTTCTCTTTCTCTTTCTCTTTCTCTTTCTCTTTCTCTTTCTCTTTCTCTTTCTCTTTCTCTTTCTCTCTCTTTCTCTTTCTTTCTTTCTTTCTTTCTTTCTTTCTTTCTTTCTTTCTTCTTTCTTTCTCTCTCTCTTTCTCTTCTCTTTCTCTCTTTCTCTTTCTCTTTCTCTTTCTCTTTCTCTTTCTCTTTCTCTTTCTCTTTCTCTTTCTCTTTCTCTTTCTCTCTCTTTCTCTTTCTCTTTCTTTCTCTTTCTCTTTCTCTTTCTCTTTCTCTTTCTCTTTCTCTTTCTCTTTCTCTTTCTCTTTCTCTTTCTCTTTCTCTTTCTCTTTCTCTTTCTCTTTCTCTTTCTCTTTCTCTTTCTCTTTCTCTTTCTCTTTCTCTTTCTCTTTCTCCTCTCCTCTCCTCTCCTCTCCTCTCCTCTCCTCTCCTCTCCTCTCCTCTCCTCTCCTCTCCTCTCCTCTCCTCTCTTCTTCTTTCTTCTTTCTTTTCTTCTTTCTTCTTTCTTCTTTCTTCTTTCTTCTTTCTTCTTTCTTCTTTCTTCTTTCTTCTTTCTTCTTTCTTCTTTCTTCTTTCTTCTTTCTTTTCTTTTCTTCTTTCTTCTTTCTTCTTTTTCTTCTTTCTTTCTTCTTTCTTCTTTCTTTTCTTCTTTCTTTTCTTCTTTCTTCTTTTCTTCTTTCTTTCTCTCATTTCTTTCTCCCATTTCTTTCTTTCTCTCATTTCTTTCTCTCTCATTTCTTTCTCATTTCTTTCCTCTATTTTCTTACTTCTCTATTTATTTTAGTGAAATTGGGAATATAAATGCTGATCTATTCATTCCCAACAATATTTTAGATAACCTTCACAACACTAGACACAAAGTTGTATTGTTAACCAGAAAAACTGAAAGATAACTACATCTCTGCTACTACTCTATTATTCTGTTGTTTCAATAAGATTCCTTTCAGCCTTTATAAAAATAGAAGTAGCAATGTAGTCCTTTTTGCAGAATATCTGCAAAGTCACTACCTTTACACTGTTGTGGAACAGATCACTCTCGCAGTTCAGATTTGTTGTTTTGGTAAACAAAACCCCAAAATTCAGCAGTAAAAGAAACATTAGGTGCATGGAATATGCATGCTGCTGTGGAATATTCATAGGCATATGAATACCACTAGCTGAGCTAAGACATTGGCTCAGGACACACATACGCACACAAACATTTTTAATTACTACCTTCAAATATTTTTGCACGTGTGTTTGTTGGTGACAGGGTGGGGTAAGAGAAGACGGTCATCCATTGACAGAATATCTAACCTCACGAGGAAATTCATAAAAATATAGGTCTCGTCTTAGCTATCTTGTGTTGTCTAAAATGTTGTACATCTTGATCTGGTCTCTAGCATAGCACAATAAAAGCATACTGTAAAAAAAGCACACCAAAGCACATTTAATTAAATATCTATGATGATATTTGATAATTAATGAGAATCTAGCATCAAAAACCAAGAAAACTGAATCCAACAGCAATAATTTGGCGTCAGAGTTTGATTATTTTAACTCTTAGAGAAATATGCACAGCTGAAGCTGTATTTTGTTTTGCTTGTAAAGTTGCACAGTTTTGTCCTTGTATTACAATGATGTGATGTCTTTTGTCTGGGGCAAGGGGGAAAGCCGCACTTAAAAAACTGTTTCACTGTGATTGATGATAAAGTCTCTTTGATTAATCTACCAGTATCAAAGCTTCTGTGACTGATACAGAGCTGGAAAAAATAAATCATCCTTTCATGAAAGATGGGTGGAGAGTTTTCCTTTCTTTTTCAAGGAAACAAAATCCTATTGAATTAATATCTCTTAAAGCACCAAGCACTTGACTGACTTCTCTCTGACATTTCCCATGCTATGCTGCAACTACTAAAGAACAAGGTTCTTCTTGCTCAAATGAAAATCACAAATCAGCAGAGAGTCAGCACATTCCTATGTATGAATCACTCAGGCCCCATGGTCCTAAATGGTGCCCGCAGCATGGCCCTAGCAATAGTTATCTGCACAGGGATGAATTTTAAACGTCCATAATCCACAGAGCAGCCAATTGTTGGCAGTAGCAGAGACAGAATACCAAAATCAGTTTGAATGTAAAGTATGCCCATCAAAACTGAAATTAATCAAAACATTTTGCACAGGTTACGTACACAAGGAGAATACTCTGCCTAAAGTACCAAGTACAACATTGCATACCACATTATTTATAGTATACAGATATATTTAGGTCTGCATGCAAGAAAGATGTTTGCCTATTGAAGGAAACATCCCCTCCACATAAGTTTTTTGTATATACATGGCCCTTGATTTTTAGAGATGGAAACAGAGCTTCATAGAAAATCTAATATGATACAGGAGTTTGATTCAGAGTTATATAATTATTTTTTTAAAAACTGGAGTTGTATGGAATTAAAGAAAACTGAACCACGGGAAAATTTTGCTAGTTCATTAGGTTGAATAATTCATTAGATTGAAGCAACTATCTATGGCTTTCGTGTAAGGATTCTGTGTAGTTTGCCCATGAAGGTCTGCAGCAATGCAGACAACACATTCTCCCTAGTTATTCTTCTTACTACTATTTTTTCTAATATGCAGCTTTGCTCCAATTCAGGAAGCATTTTTTTTTCTATCATGAATTAAAAGATTTTTTTCCTTCTTTCATAGTACCATACAAACATCACCGATATTTATTCATTTCTGTATGAGATTCACAATCTCTTATTCAGACCCAGAATTATCTTAGAGTAGGTAGTCTCCACTGTAATTTTGTTGAAAATTTTTATTATTTTATTTTATTTTATTTTATTTTATTTTATTTTATTTTATTATTTTTTCTTTGAGGAACACCTTGGTTTTAAAGTCAGCAGTAATGATTTTGTCTGCTACTATGCAGAAAAAATATTTTCTGTTCTGTTGTGATGTTGGCACATATACCATCTGCACTTAACTTGGGAGGCAACTAGGACTCAGAAAGGTTTTACCAAGGACAGACCTCACTGTCCCAATGCAATATGTGTACATGTCTGTTTTTAACATGAAGCCTTTCAAATTCAGCTTCTTTCTTTTGACTCCCAATCATTATGCTCTGTTCACCTGAAAGAAAATTTGAATATTATTCTTTGTTTTAGCATTTAGGGAAAATATCACCCATGTAGAGGGAACTGAATTTAGATCTTCTGCCTCTTGAATGAATGCACAGTCAACCGAGACACAGCACAGCAGAGGGCTACATTTTATAAGGAGAGGCAGTGATACTGCTGCATTTTGGGTGACACTGATCACGTAAACATATGCTGAGAATGCAAACCAAGTTCCTCCAACAAGATGGGCATGGAAGCACATCTTTAGTGTTTTTGTTTGTTTGTTTGTTTATTTGTTTGTTTTTAAATAGATAGGGTTTTGTCACGAGCCCTGTGTGTTGTGTGAAGATCCTTGCCCAGTTCTTCTCCAGAAGCAGAACTTTTGAGTCCCAGACAAGAATAGTCGTATAAATTGAAGCCATGAGGTTTCAGTGGGTTCAAAAATTCAGCAGCAACAAAGGAAAGTTGTTAAGACCTAAATTTTAGTTTAGATACATAAATCTCACTTTTGACTGCCTTCAGCCACCTGAGCCTCTCAGAGGCTCTGGCCTGACTAATTTCAAAATTCAAAGCCATCTGTACAATTTCAAGTCAAAGAAATCAAGCAAATGTGTCTGTTCAGCTAGATAAAGGCTTTGGGAGCTTATCAGAGAAAGGGGCCCAGATAAGAATCACAGCTAGCAGACCAAGTGTGAGAGTGAGTTTAGAAGTCAAGCTGAGCCACACTACTAGCACCTGGGTCCTCTATCAGCTGCACTAAAAGAACATCATGTGGTAATATGCTGGAAAAGTCCAAAATGTTGTGAAATCAGCTAACCTCATTAAATTACCATCTTCCAGAGCACTGTCAAATTTGTTCTCACAAGGTTTCAGATCTCTTCAAACCATTGTCAGGAAATACCATACAGTTATTTTCTTTAGCCCCAGTTTGTTGCTCCTCTATAATTGTGCTATAGGTATTCAGAAATACACGTTGACTGGATTCAGTCTGGTTGTTCCTCATCCCCTTCACAGTTTAGACCAAATGTGAAAAGCAGTTTGTTGAATATTTCTGTTTCTTTGCAAAGTATTATGGGTGATCACCATTGCAGAGTGATGATTAAGAAATTCTGCAGTGTCTGTAAGAAGCTGGAAAAGGTGATCATGCTAGTTTACTATTTAAAAGCCAACAATATTACTAGTACAGTGCAGAGCACAAAAATCAAGACAGTCTCTGCAGTGGAGAGCTTATAAGCTAAAGCTATGAAACACAAATAAGCACTGATTTTCATCAAAAGGAAAAGAGGGTCAAAAGCCTCCTGTGCCAAAAAACTTGACAACTTCATGCTGAAACATACAGCACAAATAAGGATTCAAAGCCCCATTTGAAGAGGTGTTGGGCATCCACAGTTCACCATGAAATCACTGGGAGCTACAGGGTTAGAACACCCATCCAGAGCAGACCATTAGCTTAAATGACAGTAAAATCAGCGAAGGTTATAAAGTGCTTTCCTGTTATTTATCTGACAGGTGGTGCCATTGAAATGGTGGAATTAGGGTACTGCAAAGAAAACATGGCTCTGCCAAATAAGTGCAGCTGCTCTCTACTGTTTATTTATTTATTTATTTTATTTTTATTTTATTTTTCATTATTTTATTTTGCATATGACATTATTTGGGAGCAAAACATATGGAACTCATGCTATTTAAATATACCTTTTTACAGACAAAGTGATTACTATTTGTCACTATTCACAGTTGTGTAACAAGTCAGAGTCTCTGGTATGAATACTATGGCAATGCTCATCACAAACATGCATAATGACGGCTTTCCTTTATGAAAGCTTTTCCCCAAATAGAACAGATGCTCATTTTTCCTCTTTGTTTTGAAAAACCTATTGCAAAGGACTGAATGAATCCCATCTCCACTGTAAGGCAAAGGAAATCCACTAGATTTGAGTTGTTATTGGGGTAATGTAGGTACTATAGAGGAATCAGTCTATAGTCTCTGCTGTAGTATTCTATAGAGGAATCAGCATATAGAGTTTGATCTTTATTGAGGATGGTTGCTAGTAAGTCCTGTGTGTAGAATTTATATTGGCTTCTGTAACAGCAGCAAGACACAATATGAACACTGAATGTAATTTATGTCCCCATTTAGGCTTTATGTATTCCACCAGAATTATGTGAACAGCATGCTAGTCTCATTTCTATAATGACAGCTAATTTTAATAACACTATACTGAACACCCAAGCTTTTCTCATTGAAATGCTTTAAAGGGAGGTTTACATGTCGGCTGGAAGAGGCCTTACAATTTATTGTATTAAATGACAAGAAAAGGAAAGGAAACAAACACTGGGATACATACTGTAGCAATCAGCTCACTTCTACACAAGGTTCTCTCTTTAGAGCAGGAAACAGGTTACTGTACCACGTGATAGTGTAGAACACTTGATGAACACAGCACTGGAGGAAGCTTAAAGCTACAGTTTTTCCATTGCACATAGCTGGCAGTCAGTAGTCATCTTTCTTAAAGAATTCATCACACAGGAATATGTAGGATATATAAAGTTAGAATCATGGAACAACCTTGCACTGCATTACACTTTTCTGCAGTTTGGATGAATTTTGAAAATAAAATTTGGAATTTTTTAAGTAGCTACTGACACAGCTTTAAAGACCAAAGTAGTAACTTGCCTAGCACCTTGACAATAAAGGTATGTGCCAGGGAGTGTAATAAGGCAATTACATGCAGAGAAAGGATTTGTTGATAGGAACACCATAATGATAGTATGAATTCTATTTATACAGTGCAGTGAAATGTACACATGTAGGTTGCTGAGACATCTGCATTTCTCATCCACATCTAGTTAGTTTACTTCTTTCGTTCCCACCCATCAGGTTCCCTTCAGCCTACTTTGATTATTTTAGATTTGTGAGCGTCTAATACACCCCTCCCTGATTAAAAACTGGCATGCAGTCAATCAAAGACACAGCACTCTGAAGAACGGAATTCTCAAATAGCTACTGATGCCTGCTTGTATTGTCTACAGCTCTAGTATTGCCTACAGCTTGAAACCACCCACACACCCACATGAATGTGTAACAAGCAGCTGAATATAGAGAAGAAATTGCTGGGCAGAATCATGAAATTAGTATGAAAAAAAAGGATGCCTAAAAATTACTGGCAGAATAAAATCCTCTACCTATCCATCTTTCTAAAAACAAAGAACAAGTAAAACTGCACATTATATCACCTTCTGCAAAAGCCACGAGTGGCACTATTCCACCTTGGCCCATAACAGCTCTGACGAAGTTCTAGAAGCACCAAATCAACTGTGGCTGACTATGGGGTGCTCCTCCACCCACAAAACAGTCTATTACTCTGTAAAAAAGGAGAGTAATTGCATGCTTGGTATTGCACGGAGTGTTGCTATTGCAACACCAATTGATGTCTACTGTCCCCTGTCTCGTTACCTGTTTTGCTACCATGGGCAAGATAATGTCACCAGACATATTTTCATTAAGTAGTGCTGTCTTTTTCTCCTTTGACATTTTTATTTATTTATTTATTTTAATCTCTCTCTAATTGGAGACTTGTATAATATCCAATCTCCTTTTCCTCTTTACTGGAGCTTGAATACAATGACACTTTGTGTGACAGAGAAGTAATGCAGCAAAAATCATAGGTATCAGTGTTCTGTTCACACTGTCTTTCCTGCACAGTGAGGGAATGGAAAACGAATGGAGCTTCACTGTGAGCAGACAATGAGAGTGGAACAATAGCTAGCAACCAGCCAGTTTTAGGGCAGAACAAGGATCAGAAGTAAGGGTGTTTTTTAGTAATAATTTCCACTGCAGTTTGAGCCTCCTGTTAAGCTAGGACCGCCTTACAGTCTGTTTGATCATGTTTTACCATGATGCATGTCCTCTTCTCATAAGTAATTTCATCACGTATATGTATTACTGTACCTGTAGCTCCTTACAATATCTACTTCTGATGGAAAAAAAAAAAACTTATAATAGGGAAGAAAAACTAGCTCTTGGCATATGGAGATTGCAGATTTAATGAAAAAAAAAAAGAGCAAAAATTAAAAAAAAAAAAGCATTGACCCTCTTGCCTTTTTGACAACACCTTTTTGGAGGGTTGGGGTGTATTTCTCACTACTCTGGTAGGTGTATTCTTCTACCCTGTTGATTGTGGGTGTGTGTATCATGGCTTTGGGCACCACCCCCCAGGTTCATTAGTTTAAAGCATGATGTACTAAGTCACCAACCTGTCAGCAAAGATTTTCCCTCCTTTCCTAGATAGGTGGATCTCATCTCTCCCCTGCAATCTTTATTCACTGAAGTACCTTTCCATAATTATAAAAACTAAACATGTTGAACATGCCAGCCACATAGACGGGCATGATGTGTCAACTTCTGCCCATGCCTCTTCTGACTAGCAAGATAGAAGAGAAGACCACCCGGGCCCTCATCCCTTTCACTTTTCCCCCCAGGGACAAGTCCGGCTTGATCTTGCTCAGGTTATGCTGTACCATATCATTAGTGCCCACACGGAAAAGAAGTGGGGGATAGTAGTCTGTGCTTTTTACCAGTTGTGGCAGGCTCTCTGTGACATCCTGATATTCCTGGCAAGAAGCAGACTTCTCTCAACTGCATATCAGGCCAGCAGATGGGGGCCTCAGAGCACAACAGTAGTCAGTATGAACTAGCAGCATTTGCTGCTTCCTTCTGGGGCTTTTAACATTTGTAGCTGGTGCTGTTTCATCCTGTGAGTCTTGCTCTTTGATTTCATCCACTGCCAAAATTTCGTATTCCTTTTTGGTTGGTACTTAGAGGAAACAGAGAGAATCATCATCCTATTGCCATGAGTTAGCAGAGACCCTGACACCTCCTTTTCCAAGGTGCTATCTGTGACTTGTTGAGATTCTTTGTCTGCTAGTCCTTGAAGGTCAGTGTGCTGCAGTCCTAGTAATTCTCCATGCAATGCCTCAAGTAATACTCTATGTGTTTATTGTTCCTCTTTCCTGATTCAGTGTAACCTGATGACTTCTTCCTGCAGTTCCTCCATCTGCTGCCTGTGGGACTCCACCAGCACACGCCTACCACAGAAGGACCTCCTACCCTCCTCCACCCAGAAGTGAGGACTGCAAAATCTGCAGCCCTCTACCTGGAAAGCAGCCTCCTTGAGAGGAAGCTCTGTCTGGGTAGACACCTGCAGTCATCCCAGGCTGGCCTGGTTAGGAAGACACTTCCTGGCTGCTGCAGGGTGCAGTACTTGCCTGGTCTCAACCACCACACTTCCAAGGGTCTCAGAGCACTGCCTAATTGGTCATGATAATTCCTGGAGCCCTCCAGCTGTTTGGTAGGTTTGCAGAGACTACAACAGGACAGAGAGACCTTCGAGGCTGCCACCTAAGCCTGGTGGTGAGAGGAGGAAATGGCAGCTGGCCTACTGGCATAGAGCATCACCCTTCTCATGCAAGTGGCTGTGCAAACTGCTGTGCCACTCCTCCTGTCGTGGCAGTCCCTGTCTGCACACCCCATCCATGTTAATGCATTATTCACAGTCACAGAAAAAAAAAAAAAAAAAAAAAAAAAAAAAAAAGTTCTGGTGTCTATATTACTTTAATTTATATATTACCACAGAAATTAATTAATTAATTAATTAATTAATTTTTAGATAAATTGCAGTTTCCTTTTTCAAGTATTTTTCTGTTTCACTGTAATAGCATATACAGCTGGCTTTGCAGACGAAGTTAACAGCAGTGGATCAGTTTGAGTGACTGAAGGTTGGATGGGGCTTTGGGCAACCTGCTCTAGTGGGAGGTGTCCCTGCCCATGGCAGGGGGGTTGGAAATAGATGATCATAGGAATCATAGAATGGCTTGGGTTGGAAGAGACCTTTAAGGTCATCTAATTCTAACGCCCCTGCCATAGGCAGGGACGCCACCCAATAGATCAGGTTGCTCAGGGCCTCATCTAACCTGGTCTTGGACACCTCCAGGGATGGGGAATCCACAGCTTCTCTGGGCAACCTGTTCCAGTGCCTCACCACCCTCTGAGTGAAGAATTTCCTCCTAACCTCTAATATAAATCTCCCCTCTTTTAGTTTAAAACCATTCCCCCTTGTCCTGCCATTATCTTATTGAGCAAAGAGTCACTCTCCATATTTTTTATAAGACAGCTTTAAGTCCTGAAGAGCTGCAACGAGGTCACCCTGGAGCCTTCTCACCTCCAGGATGAACATCCCCAGTTCTGTCAACCTTTCTTCATGTATCTCCTGAGGCCCAGTTACCTGGGTTAAATAATATGCTTTGGCCTGGTTTTCTAGACAATGCTTCCTGAAGGCAAAGGTTGTTTCTTGATAGTAATTTCCACATATTTCAGTATAAGATTTGTGTGTTTTTTTTTTTTATTATTTTTTGCTTATGATAATGATACAGAATTCTGCAGTTCTACTGAAGTTCTACAAGAAGCTCCTGAATTTTGCATTACTAACTCAGATTTCTGTCCTTATTGTTTTTGTGTATGAGACAGAAGGTCCAAACTGAATCAGTGTTACCTGAAGCAGATGATTTGGGGAAAAAAAAAAAAATAAAAAAAAAAAATTCTGAGTTTCTTGAAACTTTTTTTCTCTCCAGCATACCAAAAAATAAACTGATGAGTCATTATAAGCATAATAGAAAGTGCAGCTACAAGAGATTTTATTGATAACCTAACCTTGAATCCTACCTGTCTGGATGAGCCATCATTTCCCTTAAGTATAGGTATCAGGATATTGCATGAAAAACCATCTTCTGCTGGCTGCTCATTTCAACTTTTTTTTTTTTTTTTTTAAGAGGTGCAGAATATCATGTTTTAAATCTAAGGATGTATGGAGGGCCAGAAATTCACTTTTCTTCTCAGCCTTTTGAATGAAGAAAGCAATCAGAGTTTTTCTTTAAAGTGGCCATCATTTATGGTTCACCCTCTATAAATCCTTTAGGACATAAATTTAAAAGACATTTTTAGGCAAAGAGCTACTTAATTGTGTGTTTAGCTAATGAAAATAAACAGGCCCTTAAATTAACCATATATTTGCACAGTATTCAGGACTAGGTTGGACATGAGGATTTCCTGAAACAGTTTCCTAGTATTTAATCTAAATGTTTTGTTTGTTTGTTTGTTTGTTTTTTGGCACTTTTATTTTAGACCAGTGCTCTGAGACAAAATCTCAATGCCATTTGCACCATTTTGTGTGATTGCAAATTGTCTACAGTTCCAAAACTGAAATATGATCCAGACTTCATTATGCTCAGTGATAGGAATGGGGTGGGGTGAGGGTTATATGTAATATTAGAATGCTCTTTGGCATGGTGCTTAGAAAGACAGAATATTGATGGAACAAGACAATATTCAACCTAGATTTTTCCTTCCTGTTCTTTTCTCTCTCCACTTTTTTTTTTTGTATTGTTGTATTTTGTTGTTGTTGTTGTTGTTTGCTTGTTTTTGTTTTTTCCTACAATGGCTCTGAAATCCTACTAAGATAATGTTTATTGTATAGAATTAAAAGAGGCCGGAAAATATACATTAATTCCTACGTATTGTAAATTGCATACAACAATAGAAGAGAGACAGAGAGACAGAAAATGTACAAGGGAAAGGTATGATTGCTTTTGTTCTTGATCCTTTAACAAAGAAGCAGAAACAAAGTTGTCATGATATCACCACATTTTATTTTCAGAAAAGCAGGACTAACACACATGAAATCATATCTGTTCTCCACTGGGTAATTTCCAAATGAGAATAGAAACCACAGGAAATATATTAATCAAATGAAGACCAAACAAACTAAAACCTAACTACTAATCAAGCTAAGAATTTGGGGATTCGGTCCCTTCTTTGTCTCTCTTATACATATACACACAAAGTAACCGTTCACTGACTTTTTGTTTCCTCATGCATGAACAAAGGAGAAAAAGGTCAAAAATCAGAATATGTATTTAAAAACAGCATACTTGCAATTAGTCTAACAGGAATATAAAGACTGTTTTATTGTGAGGTCAGGTAGACAGGACAATGGATTGCCTTTCCTTGTACAACCATTGCCCGTTATCAATTTGGAGAAGACCCTTGCATGTCCAGCACAAAGAGTAGTCTATAGTAGGATAGACATGACTTACAGAAGTGCTTTGAGGCTTTATTTATGTATGTGAGATTTCTTTGATTCTAGAATAACAGATGTTGCCTACATGTTTTTCTGCAAGGCAGTGCTCCTCTGCTTGCTGCTACTTTGCTTCTGGGGTTTCTTGGCCAGATTTGTTCACAGTAGCCCAGTCCTTTATATTCAAGGGCATGAATCAAAATTTATGGTCATTCATAGAAAGGTACTGACCTCAGTGTGAGTTCATTTGGAAAAAAAAAAAATCTGACAAAAATAATATAGATTCAATACTAATACTAGTAGAATAAAAATAGACTGCTTTTCTTTAGGGCTCCAAAGTGCTTCCTTTTAAGGATAACCATCCTTAAAGGACTTATGGCATCGAATGACTTATGCCATCAGTTGTGTACATACCAGGTATCTGAGATGAGTACCCTCTATTACCAAATCCAGCTAGAACCCCAGATCCCTCAGGAAAACCAGAATATTTACGCTGTTTTCATTTCAGGCAGGCAATGGAAGCATTTATTCAAAAGTTTATGGTACCTACCCAACATTTCTGCCTGTTCCTATTGATGAAATCATTGAGTTAGGTATCTAAATCTTTTCCACAATATATCATGAGAATTTAATGTAGAACTTCCAGTCCCTCAAACACTCAAGAAATTCCTCAGTAAAGCTTTAATGTAAGGAGATTCAGCTGGTGGACTGGAGGACTTGAGGACTTTGGGAAACCACAGGAAGAAAACAAAGAATATGCCAAGTGCCAATTATTTTCTGGTGAAGAAAGACATAAATACCAAAAGCTTTGAAAGACAGAAGTGATTTTCAGCTGAAGGGATTCTTGTCTACTCATGCTCTTTGTGAAACCTATACACAGGCTTCAGAAAAGTAGCCAGAGACATCAAGCATAAGCTAAACAGGTTTTCTATATTCAAAGTAGATCCAAGGTTGAAGTGATTAATGCAATGTTCTTTAATAGAGGTAGATTCTCTGCTCTTCAGTATCTGTAACTTCCTTAGAGATGGAGAACACATTTAAGTTTGAACTTTTGTTTTGACTGTTCATAGTTTTTTATTTTTTTTCCATGCATAGACAGCAGCCTGAAATAAAATCACAACCAACTGCAACAGTTTGCTGTACCTACAAAAAGTATATAAGCATACTAGAAACTGTTAGTCAAATTAGGATTTTGCACATGACCCATAGCTCCTAGAACAACCTCAGTGCAAACAATCCGTAAAGCAGAGCTTAATTTAACAGAACATCAGTGACACCTGGGCAATCAATATTTTAATTACTGAAACGATTACTTTATTGATTAGCAGTTCTATGATCTGATGGTCTTCCAGTCCATAGGTGGTCAGAATCAAGGGTTGTCTTTCTTAATACTCTGTCCTCTTTTATATATGGCAAATAGAGATCCTGCCTTCAGCTTTTTTTTGTGATAAACTTACTGTATAGCTGGACATGTACTAATACCTATTCTTACCTAATTTTGCCCTCGTTCGGTAAATTTGCTAAATTTGTGATTAAGAAAATTTGTAGCAATCAAACCATTACAATCAAGCAATGAAAAAAAAATCTAATCAAAAAAATAAAAAAAATCACCCATTCCTTTTTCATGCACAGATAGGCAATAAAAATTATGTAGCTTTTCATTTAATTATATTTTTATACAAATAGTTATCGAACGAACATTTTTGCTATCAGAGTTTTAATTACATAGTCACATCTATTTATGCCATGAAGGCCAAACTTTAATTCTACACAGCAATTGATGATCACAATGAAGATAAATTGGACCAATCTCAAAGAGTGGCTAATACTATGTAATTAGAGAATTACCCTAATAACTTTGCATCATCACAAATTTTGCCACCTTATTCCTTCCTGATCTATGCAGATCAATGAATATTATTAAAGACAAGATCTAGCAGAGAATTCTAAGGTATAAATCTAACCCTTAGATATGACGAAAAATGACCTTTTGATCCAGCTGTCTGTTTTCTGTGTTTTAGTTTGTGGTTCAGGATAATTTTTATGTCTTACCGAATATATGCTAGTACCTCAGCAACTAAATACTGACGAAGTAAATAGTTTCTGAGAAATTTGTTAAAAAAAAAAAAATCCTTTTAAGACGTGATACTGTTTAATTTTTGTAATTACTTGATGTTCTATTGTAGTGATTTTAAATATCTTTCCAGCTGGACTGCTCAGGTTATCTATGTCTTACTTGGTTATAAGTCTTTGATCCAGCTACCAATAACCATTGTATAATTCAAATATGTGGAAAGTATTTTGAAATTTTTACTTGTCTCTGGGTCTTCGGAACAATAATTTTTTTAAATATTTTATAATTCTGGATATAACGAGATTCTATTCTGTGATTTTGTGAGCATCATCTGAATTAACACCTCAGTCTTGCTCGACACAAAATTAAAAACAGCCTCTCTTTTTTGGTCAAATCTTGTAATTAGATTTTCTCATTCTCTTTTTTAATGAGATTTTCAAGTGTTATGACTTTTTTTTTTTTCTTCATAACGCAATCAAATATTTTGTTAAATGAACATCACAGTGTTAAATTTTATGGCCTTTCCATTTTGTCTGTGTCAGTTCTCACAATTCTTAATTTTCTTATTCATCCAGTAAGGACAAAGAATATTTCCTGCACAGTAGGCTGGGATTTGTATTCAGATGAAGACTTCTGATGAGGATTCCTTTTCAGAATTTTGTCTTTCTAAATATTATTAACTGTTCCAAATTTTGGTTGAATAACGCAAACAAAATACAACAACAAAAATATTAGCGATACAGCTGGAATTGATATTAAAAATTTGACAGATTGATCAGAAGAGCTGTATTATCCATAATACAGAAGTACAGTTTTGGATTACATTTGCTCCTCAATCTTCCATTATATTAAGGCTATATTAAGGAGTAGTGAATGAGTAAATTTAAGACATATAGGGAAATTCTGGTCTACTATAAAATGAACAAATAAAGAAAAGTATTGACAAATTTGCATGTCACTGAGAAATACTAGTACTAATTTTAAAAGGCAAAATGGAGTTGCACCTGAATTGTATATTTCAGTAGGATAGTCCTTAATTTTTAATAAAAATTATGTTGTAATACCTACTTTATTTCATGGGATCAGGACTGAGTTTTATGTACAAATATTTATACATACATTCACAAACATACACATATATATCTGTATATTCTAACTCAATTATTAACAGTAATAAATAATGCACTCTATCATGAAAAATGAACAGACAAAAAAACCACCAAACCTAAGTGGGAATTTGACAGTTACACTATCATTTAAGACCTAAAAACTTACAATTTAAAATTGTCTAGTCAACATGTGCCCTAGAATTCAGAAGTTTTGAATGTTTAAAACTAGTATTTTCTAGAAATAGATTAGACAGGGTTACAATAATTTTTAGACCGCTTTTCCTCTATATATCTGTGCAAGTGTCTAACATTTTAGGCCTCTGTAATTACCATTAATTTTTGTGAACAGCTGGTGTATGGACATAAACTTTGTATAAATTGGTCCACTTACATTACCTGGAAAGTGAAAAGGGGACTAATAGCTGTTTCTAACCCTAAACCCAGCTGACTTAAAAAGTGCCATATATTTGACTGACAAGAAACTGACTACTTCTCTCTTAACTGTTTCTCCCGTGACTAATGTATGCATTAGCAGCAGTGTTGGGGACAAGGGATAAAAGAAAGAAGGGAGACAGAAGCCAAAAGGAGAAAATTACCAGCTTATGTTGAAAGGTCATTCTCTGCAAAGGAAAATTTTTTTCTGCAAAGTATAGTCTACAGATAACCACTGTTCAGATGAAAGCAGCTGTGAATCTGCAGACTTAACATACAAACTTTGCACTTCCAATTACCCAGCCCCATTAAAAGATGCAAAGAATGTAAAGATTTTTACTAATCAATTTAAAGCCATCAATATCCTTATCATTTGTATATTGTGTATTTAAAAATGTGAGGAAAGCAGTAATCTTTGTTAAGGTGGATGGAATAGGAAGTGGTGTTAGCAATTTCGAATTAAGCACAAATTCAGAAGGAAAATAAATTTATGTCAGGACTGTAAGTTCAGGTAAGCATTGAGATTCTGATTTTTGTTGCATAAAGGAATGTAAAGCAGCAGGCAAACCTGCAATGCAATTGCAAGTTCTCTGTGCAATGAAATTCCATGACAGCAGCTATAGATCTCAGTTCCATAGCACAAAATTTACACACTCTGCAATGAATGTTAACAGTTTTGACTTTTTCTTAATTCTTTTCAGGAATAAATGGAAAGGTATGCACTTTGTGAGTAACTTTCTTTCCAGAAAATAGACTTCAGTGGAGTTTGCTTCTTAGTTTTGTGTTTGTTGCAAAAAGCAATCATGACATTCATAGAATAATAGAATCATTAAGGTTGGAAAAGACCTTCAAGATCACCTGGTCCAACCATCACCCTACTACCAATGTCACCCACTAAACCATGTCCCTAAGCACCAGGTCCAACCTTTACTTGAACACCCCCATGTGTGTGGTGGAGGTGTGACACCACCACCTCCCTGGGCAACCCTTTCCCATTGTCTTCACTTTGTTCACATTGTCCCTGCACTGAGATTTCTGGATAGTACTATAATACTAGCAACTTTGGCAAGCTAAAAGCAACATATTTAGAAATTTTTAAACAGACGGACTGGTCTTTAAAAGCAGAAAGCTGCTTTGAAAGGATAGCTGCCTTATTTAAAATCTCACAGGAAAAGAGATCTATCTAATCCTGTTATTTTTGTGTGACCCACAGAAGAATGTTATCTTTAAGGACACACAGAAGTCAGATACATGGTGCTGTCTAGAATTCAATGGAAACTGTGTCCAACTTCTGTTTATATCTTTTTTTTTTTTTTTAACTATTACTTCTTTCAGTTCCGTGGTATTTTTATTCTTTTAAATTTAACTCAGAGTACTTTATTTTACTCCTTTTTTTTTTTTTTTTTTTTTTTTTTTTTAAATTTCAATATGTGAATTGCCTGACTATGGAGAAACAGAATAAAGATACCCTGAGATCCATAAGACAGTATAATACTGATGCTTGATATGATATGGATATACTTGATTATCTCTGATCACCTGAAACTAGATGGGGTTGATATGTCTGTTACACAGAAAACAGAAAACCTATTATTTTCATCTTAAAGAAAAGAGAATACTACAACAGACAGTTAGACTCTTAACGGAAGTTGCTTGACAATATCAATAGGATCACCTGTTGACAGTTAGTTGTAAAACATAATTAGGTATTAATCCCATGGTGTTTAGTATTGTGTTAATTCCACGGTGTTGGTCTGAAGGTGTAAGGCCCAAAGGCCCAGCAAATAATATCATAATTTGGGAATCAATTATATAGGCCTTTGAATTGCATCTCCTTAGCAATTACAACTTGAGCAATCTCACCAAGGGTATCAAAGTTACAAATTGGAGAACTGCAAGATAAACCAAAACGTAACTATTTACATTACAACCAACTTCCCCCCCACCCTCACCCCTGTTAAGAAAACCTTTGTTCCTATTTATTGCTGTGCTCCTACATCCTGATTCTTATGACACACACAGGAGAAAGAGCTGTATTACGGATGAAGCTTTGCATTGCCAGCATGCAGCAACTATGTAGAAGAGATGGTATTTCAGCTCCTGCTGCCATAAAACTATTCCAATCTTTAGTCTCTGTGCTCCACAAAAATATTATTTCTAAGTTAATGTATGTCCTGGACAAATGATGTTATAGGACATGTATTTCAGATATAATTTCTGTCAACTCAGTGAAAACTGAAATGGACTTGCTGGATCTGGATATGATTTTCAAAATCCTGATTCTGGCCATTTCTGACTGAAAAAGGCAAAGCTACTGTACTATCCTCTACATGTTACCCTACTCTACTACTGTTAGTAAGTAAACTGCTAGCAATGCACTAGGATAAACTTGGATTCAGACACTAACTGCACTTTCTTTTGGGACTTCAGTTTTGGGACTTCAGAGCATTTCAGCTGATAGCTTTTATATTCTCTACCTATCTGTTTTGGACCAAACAAGCAGGAAAAAAGATAGGGTCTAGTAGAATGCTCTATCTGGAAAGTAACGACTGATGAAAGACAGGTATCTTCTATGTATTGTTAAATTACATATAAGTTCCTGTTTCCTTAGGAAACAAGGAATGAAACTACAAAGGCAAAGTCCTCGATAATAGATAATATCCTACAAACTCCAGACTATCATTCCCATTCTTTTGTACTGACATATATGTATTAATTCTGTTTTCCCTCTGTTGGTAGAAACTCCTTCCTTGAACTTGTGGACAAAGATAAAACATCTCATACTACCTTTTAGCAGCTGTATGTATATTGGCAGATTTCACTTTACCGCAAGCCATTTCTACAGTAACTATTTTTTCTTTACCATTTGTCCTGGTTTCAGTTAGGACAGAGTTAATTTTCCTCGTAGTAGCTGGTAGGGTGCTATGTTTTGGATTAGGATGAGAAGAGCGCTGATAACATGCTGATGTTTTAATTGTTGTAGAGCAGTGCTTACACCAAGCCAAGGACTTTTCAGCTTCTCGCTCTGTCCTGCCAGCGAGCAGGCTGGGGGTGCAGCAGGAGCTGGGAGGGGACAGACCCAGGCAACTGACCCAAACTGGCCAAAGGGGTATTCCGTACCATCTGACGTCATGCTAAACAATATATAGGGGTGGCTAGCCGGGGTGGGGGGCGGACTGCTCGGGGATAGGCTGGGCATCGGTCAATGGGTGGTGAGCAATTGCATTGTGCATCACTTGTTTCATACACGTTATTATTAGTAATACCATTATTATTATTATTATTATTATTATTATTATTATTATTATTTTCCTGTCTTAATAAACCGTCTTTATCTCAACTCACAGGCTTCACTTTCCCGTTTCTCTCCCCCATCCCAGAGAGGTAGGGGGGAGGGTGAGCGAACGGCTGTGTGGTGTTTAGCTGCCGGCCGGGTTAAACCACAACACCATTTTAGTATGCACCATAGAATAATCTAGGTTTAACAGAATGGCTAAAGGTGTTACCTAGTGTGTTACAAATTTCAGTGTATTTGTAACTATCAATAGTAAACCTTGGAAACAACTTCATTTAATTTTCTTGGAATTATAGATTCTGCTGCCACAAGCTTTCACTTTTTTCTTCAAAATGATAACGGACTGATACAAGGCTGAAGTATGCCCTTCTGAGATATTTCCTGTTTTGTCTTCCTGATTTGTTCAACCACTGTCTTTGGATATCAGTTCTATGTTGGACCTGCTGGTTTAGCCTATTTGTTTCTTGAAGAGAGAAAAACCAGATCCTTAACCAGAAAGTCTCTTAGACCATATCTGAGGGACCACACAGAAATGTAAACTAAAGGTGCAAAACAAAGACTAGAAAGTCATGATCATTCTCCCTCATATTTTTTCTCTTCTCCATCATCTACTAAATCTACAGGTTTGTATTCTGCAGCTGTTGCACATTTCCATTTGGAGAGTGGAATGTCAGAGTGGTGGTTGTAGTGGTTTCACTCCATGCATGTCTCTCACTCCCCCTCCTCAGAAGGACAAGGGGAGAAAATATGATGGCATCTGCAGGGTTGTTCCTTTCACCTTTGTTCAACCCCTTCTTCTAGCTGCTGTTGCACAGCATTTTCTATCCTTCCCTAAATGTGCTCTCACAAAGGCATGACCAGTGCTGCTCATTGGTTCAGCTTTTGCCAGCAGTGGGTGCCTTTCAGAGCTGGCTGGAATTAGCTCATATCTGACATGGGGCAGCTCCTGGTCTTTTCTCACAGAGGTCACCTTGCTACCAATACCATGCCATATAAACCTCAACACCTTTTATAAACAAATCTTAGCTCATGACATTAGGTTTCAAGATATATTTTCTACATTTCTCATTTCTGCTGGAAAATTAGCCAGCCGTAAATGCAAGACGCTTATCTCATTCATTACTTCAATTGTCTAGGCTTCTTGCTCAAATTTTAGGAGTCCAATTTCAAAGTCAGTTTTCCTATCTTCCTCTCCCCTCCTCTTTCCTTTTTTCCATTTTTTTTCCTCTTCCTTGAGACCTCAACTACTACCTGTAATTAGGTGGTTTACTTTTGTCTCATAATCCTTATTTGTGTAGTCCAATCATCATAACTGTCTGAGTTTCAGTTTATTGTTCCTATGCAGTTCACAGATTTATTCTTCACAGACCTGAGCAATACAGGTTCAAAGGCCAATCTGTGTCCTTTAGCATGGTGCTTCTCTTTCATGGAATATGGAATTCTATTTTCACCTTCTTATACAAACAGAACCCCAAATGCACATACGGCACATGTAGATAGAGACCTTCTTAAAAAGAAGTACCTGCAATCCCTTGCCTGTATTTATGAATCTAACTAGTGTGTTTATTTTACTTAGAAACCTAACTTTGTTAGGAAAGACAAGATGAGGTCGCTTTTGTTGCATGTTGTTCCTGTTTTTGCAAGTTTTTACTATTTTATCCAGCCTGAAACTGTTAAAACACCATTCTCTTTTCTCTCTAGTAAGACATGTACAGCTCTGCACTCAGCAACTCAGCATCACTAGTCTTGTCCACAGTATTTTGGGAGACTGTTTTTTTTTTTTTCTTCCCATAGTAATATAAATCCTATTTGAAACTGGGAAGACAATTTTCCTTGCTTATATCTCAGTTCATCTTATGGCAATGCATGGATAGGATTAAACAGTCCTGTCAAACAGAGATACTGGTATCAGACGGCTTTTAATATTGCTGCTTATAGCAACAGAATAAATAAATGCAATCAATAGTACCTATTCTTACTTCTCCAGTAATTATTTCATTAAAGTCATATGTATGCTGTCATGTATCAATAAAAACTGCTGATTGCAACTAGTAAGTCTATTTGGTGGTAATAAACTATGCCCATTGAGGGTTTTGAAATTAATGTTATCAGTAACAGCAACTCTATGCTCATTTTATAAAACTTTTCAATGTACTAAACTAATAAAGATTAAAGAAAAGTATAAGGAAGGAGCAACTCAGACCACAGGTTTAATTTAATAAGCAAAGATTGGCGAGCCAGCTAAGTAGTAAATACCCTGTGGGTACATGCAAAGACACTCACCCCATTCTAAATAGGTGGACTTACATAATTCTCAAAGCTTCAGTTCTCTCAAGGATGACAAGACAACATCTAACATGCCGTGTTTCTCAGCACTACCAACAGTCAAGGAATGATGACAATTTGAATGCAATGCCTAAGGCAGGTTGGCAACAATGCAAGTAAATTATCTTCCAAACCCTCTTCCTCTTCCCAACACTGCACTGAAAATCCTTAGTTGCAGAGGCTGCTTCTGATCTTATTTGCTCCAGGTTCACAGTACTATAATTCCATTGACTTTGACAGCAGCATTCCTGATTTACATCAGTGAAAAGGGATAAGAATAAAACTCTACATTCAGTCTTGAATTCAGAGTATATTTTCTCACTAGAGAATAGATATGTTCTTTCTTCTACCCAGGCAAATTTACAAAGGTGCTACAGGTGACGTTACAAGCTTTATCAACACAATTTTTTCTTTTTCCCCACAAAAAGTCATTAGCTCAGAATGCTGCCTGAATTTCCTCCAGATTGTGTAAAACAAACTATGACAACCAATTAAAACGGTTAGCAGCAGCAAGGCTATCAGAACTATACTCATCATTTTGTTGCAGATTTCCCCTCAGCATGACAGCAATGTCCACCCTCTTGTCTAAGGAGATTCTTCTTTAAACTGTTTTTCTTTTTTTTTTTTTAATTCTGTTGCACTAAAAGTTGAAGATGGGAGGTAAAATTATTCCAGAGGGAATGGGATTATTTCCACTCAACCTCAAAAAAGACCTACATGTTGATTTGCATTTTGCTACATTATTTCCAGGACTACGCCTGTTGCAATCCATATTGCTCTCTTCAGTGATGTCAAACCTAAATCTTGGTAGAGGCCATGTTTTATTTTTAATGGTGATCCTCGCGCTGGAGTATAAAAGCAGATGCATATGCTTCTCATGTTATACTGAACTCCCTGTTATTATCAGGAAATCGTAAAGGGTAGAGTAAACCCTTTGCATTTTAAATGTGCTTTCTGGTCGTCATTTATTAGCTATCACATTGCCTCTTCCAGTGTTGTTCAGATGGGAAGGACGTTCCTCTTTAAAGTTATCACTATTTCCCTTTCTTCTTTTTTGGGTTACTCTTTCATCTTCACTGCTTTTCTTTCCCTGATTTTAACTTTGTTTTTCTTTTCATTCTTCTGAAGCTCTTTCATAGGCATTGTTTCCAAAACTACCCATCACTAAGATTTTATACTATTCTGTCCACAGAAATGTAATCAGTGACACAATTATTGCTAGTATTTCATGTGCACCAGAGAAGTCTGGAAGTATAATCCATCCTAATGAGACTGGATATCCTTTCCAGGTAAGTCTCCTCTAGGCTTTCTTTCAGGCTGAGCTATGAAGAAAACCTACTTATTAGTTAACCTTCATCTCCCTTTGGAAAACTCAGAACCTGACAGCTAGAAACATTCTCTTTGTTACTGCACATTCACATTTGGATTCTTAAAAATGTGATTATATAAACACATTGAAACAGCTGAAGTGGGTCTTTCAACTGGAAAGATGACATCACTGAACCATGCTAATTTGAATGCACTTACCACCTCAGTTTAAAAGCTACTGTATTCCCTACTGTGTTTTTAATCTTGTTGCTTGCTGACTTTTGGATGACTCTGCTTCACATGTACATACCAAGGCTCTTACCTTCAGGACAACCCAAAACGTGTGTCTCAGAATCTTGAGAGCTTTTCAGAGTTCTGACTTTGAATCAAAGTTCGAGCCTGAAAGCGATATTGCAGTTGTTGCACTAGAGAAATATTACCTACCTAAATTTCTCGAAAGTTCATGTGAAGAATAACTACATAGACTTCATGGCAATGCATATAGCCGAAGAGAGAATCATTGGGACATTCCTTTACTTTTGCACTATGTCCTCAAGACTAGAATGGTACAAATGGGCCGCTAAGAGCAGAAAAGGAGTAGGTAAACCGAAATAAACTCACTTTGAGCATAACTTTTTGTATAACCTCCTATAAGAACCACAGAGACCAAAAACCCGTTGTGACCCTACAAGCTGCTGAGCTGTTTTGAATTTCTTTCAGTTCAAAAATATTAACCTGATGTTCCAAGCTGTGAAGGGAAAGATGGCACCAACAGCTTTTATTTTCATTGGTATTTACTTCAGAGTCATCTTCCTGGCCTGGTTGGATAAGGAGCAAAATCAATGTCAGGTGATGGTTTACAAGTATTGTCACTTTCACTTCACATCTGAGCTGATTTGGTGCCATTAAATAAAAAGAAGTCTTTAATCAATGATGATATTTAACCCTACTATTTTTTTTCCATTTAAAATATTGTGTCCTTCACAGGTGTTCTGTGAGCAGAAAATCCTTGATGGCTGGTGTTGGAAAGAATGGGTTAAAAATGGAAGATTGATGAGGAGGATGGGATCAGAATGGAAGACTGGTGAGGAGGACTGTAACTATGCTCAAGTGATCTTGCAGATGGGAATATGTAAAGTCTGGGGAGCAGCAATGTAGAAAAACATAAATTATGCCTGCTGCTCTTTGTGCTCTGTGTGTTTGGCAAATGCATAGGTAACACAGGTGTTTGGTGGACTTGGAGGTGCCTTGTTAGACGTGCTTGAGCTCCTGGCCTTGGTACAGAGAAGATGAAAGAAGCACAGGAAGTATCCCAGCATGGGGGTAAAAACTGAACCTGCATAACCCCTTGATAAAAACAGTTGAAATGAGCAGGCTAGTTATCTCCTAGCATTGGACTCTGTTTGGTGGCCCCTGCATCCCTGCTTGTGCGCCTCTGCTCATGTGCCTCTGCTTGCGTGTTGCTTTGGGGAACTCCAGTTGGTGAGGTAACAAGAGTGAATTTACTCTTTGCATTTTGGCTGCGAGTCTGTGGTTATTCCTGCTGCCTGCCTATACTGACTCTTACAACTGGACAACTACTTACGACTTCTCTGGTAACGTCACTGTCTTCAAGGATCTGTGCAGTCCAGAGTCATCCTGTCTCACAGATGAATTGTGTCTCTGGTGATTTATCTTCTTTCTCCAGTCACTACTTGCTGTCATTACCTTTCACCTGAGAACAACAAATTGGTGTTTAAGCATTGCCTAAAGAATATGAAATGAATTCACCTCTGATATGTGGGCATAGTTTTAATAGGAATACAGCCTATGAATTTGTTTGCTTGTATACATCCATGTAATTCCTGGAGTACGTGAAGATGCATGAAAAACTGACATAGGTGAATATAAATTGAAAGTCATAATATAACATCCACTGCCAGACTTAAGGAACAATCAGCTTCAATTCAAAGTTGAAGGCACTGTTCAAGATGATCAATCTAATTTACTGGTCATCAAAAGCTCAAAAGTATGTTATCACATGCAGTGTTTCTCAGGGGTACAATATATTGTCCAGTTTCCCATGCACTGAAGTCTGAGCACTCTACTGGATTTGGCCTACAGCTCAGTATAGAGTTTTATGGGCATTTATGGCCTTTGTCCAAAGTAGCAACATTAAAAACTCACTCAGTAATAAGCAAGTATTAACTTGTTTCTTTTAATGCAAAACCAGTTTAGTCACATATTGTATGGGATTACAATAATACCCTCAGTCAACCTCTTTTGGAAGCTGGTTTAGTACAGGAAAGAGTTGTTATTAACTATTTTTCACTGATCAGCAGGCACAGCAAAACTGCAGTAATACCAAGATTACATCTGCTCTACAGTGATTTGATGTTTACTCTCCAAACTTTAGAAGTATACATTAGAGCTGATAAGGTTCTGAAAAAAATTATTACAATTACTGTGATGTATTGTTTGTTGAACTTCAAATACACGTTCCATAACCTTCAAACTTTCAGTTGGTCATTAGTGAAACATTAGATTAAGACATTTCATACATTAAGTAAAGCAGGTCCCGTTCATGAACAGTTTACAACCTGAAGTGCAAAAGAGTAAGCAGAGGTCCACAGTAGTATGTACTGAATAGGCATGGTAAACCCAACAGGATTAACTTGGAGGTCTTTTCCAACCTTAATGAGTCTGTGAACTGTGCAGATACCTACACGTGGAACTATGTAAAGAAGGATAGCAGAAGAGAAACAGTGACAATTTCAGAGTCCTCATGATTTCACCATTATCAAATGATGTGGATATGGACCCCTCTACACCCTTTCTTTCTTCTTTTGGAAACCACGTGTGTACGAGTTCACATAATCTTGTGATTGAACCACCTATGAGCACGAAGAGCAATGCATACACAAGCGTATGAGCTTTAAGTGCTTATATCTTGCATTTTTTCTCCTTAAATCCTGGCAATGCAATGGACTAAATGACATTTATAAGGCCATGTCTTTGTTTAACAAGCCCTTCTGACACTAACTTTGCTACAGGCCGTGGGAACCCGAGGTCGCCACGATCTGCCATGTCGCGCCCCGCCACAGGCACAACCCACCCCCTTCGGCACCGCCCCAAAATGGCGGCGGCGCCCCGCACCGGCTGTTCCCCCGCGGCCCCCTCCCTCCCCTCCGGCGGGCGAGGGCCCCGCCCCCCGCTTTCCATAGAGCGGCGGCGGCGCCCCGCGCGCCTCCCTCCTCCCGCGGCGGCGGCGGCGGCGGCGGCGGCGGCGGGCTCAGCGGCGGCATCGGGGCGTGCAGGCGGGCTGCGGGAACGGCACGGATGAGGCGCATGCGCGCCGTGGACGGGCGCTGGGGCTGTAGCAGCTCGGCGCGGAGGTGCCGGGCGGGGCTGGCTGCCGCCGCCGCCGCCGGGAGCGGCAGGGGGGTCCGCGGCGGGGCGGAGGAGCTGGGCCAGGAGGGCTGGCGGGGCCAGTCGCGGGGCTCGGTGCAGCAGCTGGCGGAGCGCTACGCGGACCTGGCGGCCAGCCACAGCGAGGCGCTGCGGCAGCGGGAGGAGCGCGAGTGGCACAACGCGCGGCTGCGCCAGGAGAACGCGAGGCTGCGCCTGGAGAACCGCCGGCTCCGCCGCGAGAACCGCTGCCTCTTCCGACAGGCCCTGCTCGGGCCCGAGCCCCGGGACCCCGACAAGCCCGAGGCCCCGGCAGGGGAGGCGGAGGAGCTGCGCGCCGAGCTGGGAAGGCTGCAGGAGAAGCACCGCCGAGCCCTGCAGCATCTGCGGCGCTGCCGGGCCGTGGGCGGGCTGGACGACGAGGAGCTGGAAGAGCTGCTGCTGGAGGAGGGCGACGAGCGGCCGCCGTCCCCCCCCGAGCAGCCGCTGGAGAAGAGGGGGCTGGTGGCGCCCGTATAGCCGGCCCCTGGGGGGATCTCGGTGGGGAGCCCCTTCCCGGAGGAGGAGCCGGCGGTGTGTTTTTCAATCTTCCCCTGCCCCCAGGGCACGACCCGGAAGCGCTGACGGCGGAGAAGCGGGGTCAGGTGGAGATGCGACGCTTGGGGGAGGCCAAAGTTGAAGGGGAAAAAGGCCTCGAGGCCGCTGCTGTGGAGGAAAGAGCTACGGGGAAGCGAACATTTGGCCTCGCGCCGCCTCACAGCACTGAGTTGTGCTTTCTTAGGGAATCTGCTGCGGGTCGCTCGTTGAGTTAGTGAGCACCGCGTAGGTCTCGGTAGCCATAGAGGCCGTCAAAAGATGTCTGGCTACTTCTCTGTGTCCTATGTACGTCTGTTATAAAAGGGGGTGGAGGAAGCTTGCAAGCTTCTTGGTCGACACTCTGGTAAAAAGTTGGTGATCCCTCGAACACTGAATTGTCTGGACATTAAGTCAAAAACAGTACCTGTTGTCTTTAAGAATGGACTGTGTTAACCCTCATGTCAATATTGGTTTGTATTTTGCACTTTCACATAAAATTGCATAAAATTCCTGATAATAAAAATGTGACACGCCAGGCGACTGTCTCAAGTGTGATTTGTAACAGGCAGTTACTATGAAATTACAGGTGAAACACCAGTCACACCTTTGTAACACAGTTTCTCTAAGCACATGACAATTAGTTATTTTTCAGACCTCTCTTCCTTGATAAAACCAGTTTGCGAACAAGCCTTGTGAAGAACTGACACTGAAGTTTGTTTTGTGGTATTGCTTCATTTTTCTATCATTTAAAAGCTGTCTGATGTCTCCAGGTTTGGAGTTGGTTCCTTTATAACTTTAAATAGCCAAGCTCTATTTCAGCTCAAAGTAACACTAAGAGGTTTAAATGCCATCCTATGGATTTTTGCATATAACTTGAACAGTCACTCCTTTGCATAACGTCTGTGTAAGCTTCCAATTATAATGTGCTGTTGCACTTGTTAACTTGTCCCATCTCTTTCGATCTGTAGCATCAAATAATGCGTTCTCAATAAAAAAAAAAAAGTGTCACATGGTACAGTTAATTGCCCCTTAATGAGAAATCTTGGGTGTTGGTGTGTGGATGTATTGCTTGATTACCTTGTTTTATAAATGTGAAAGTGTTTTTATAAATGTCTGAATTAATTAAATGATCAAGAATTACAATAGATACAATCACCACAACAGCCAATTGTCTTATTTTCTTGCATTTTTTATTGAAGTGTGAATATGATGAATAGCCAAGCAGCATGAAGAATTTGTCAGAATAGTACAATGGAGAATGGTGTTAAAATACATTAGAAAAGTACAACTGTGTACCTTTTAAAAACATCCTTTTAGAAAGTACTGGGATGTACAAAAAAAAAAAAAAAAGTGATTCTGTATTTTTTTAATGCAATATGCAAAACTTTGTAACTAAACTTGTGGGGACCTCCAACTAATGGAGGTCTTTATAGTCCAGATAATGTAAGAATATTAGTATATAAAAAAAAAAAGCTCTACAAGTTTTATATAAAGTGTTCTTATTAAATTCATAAAATGGGCTCTAGATATGCCTTGACAAAGAGTTCATAAAGCAAAACCATTCAGATAATTAAAAAAATCTCAGATAATTATATTGGTAAGACTCAAATTTATGGGAAGTGCTTTATTTATTTATTTATTTATTTAATTAATTTTGAGATTGTTGCTTCCAGGTGAATTGCAGTAAAGTATCACTTAATTAAGTCAAGTTGCTAAAGTTTCATCTAACCAATCAATCATCTGATCTGATGGTGAGAGCAAAAGGCAAGAAAATTCAAGATTTAGGTAAAGTTCTCTCCAGTAAAATTATGCAAAAATAACACTCAGTGTTCCTCAACTAATGGTTTGCAGGTGGTAGGTTTCCTTTATGACACACTCGCATGATCTTTGGCTACAGGAAACTACAAAGACTTGCTGGAAAAGTGAATATACTTCCTAAAGTATATACCTATAAAGCCTTAATGCTTGTAATCTGAATTTGTCTACATGACTAGTTCTAAAATTCAGTAATTTGATACCATTACAGAAGCAGTCACACCTGTCTCTAAAGCCAAAACCCCTTGTGTTGATGCCTGGCAGAAAACCTAGAACATCTCTGGAACTGTCTGATAAATTGCAGCATCTATGCATGTGAAGTGATAGAAGATGTGAAGGCCTTTCTTCTTGAAGGCCTTTTCCAAGGTAAATCACAGTCACAGAATGTTAGGGATTGGAAGGGACCTTAAAAGATCATCCAGTCCAATCCCTTATGACTCTTATGATTCTACAAAGCTATTACAATTGTAAGAAGTGCTTAAACCTTCCTCTACATTTGATTGTGGTCTGTTTTATTCCTCTTTTATTCTGCTTTCTGTCAGATAAGCAGTCAAATCTTGTAAATTTAGTTTTCGATTCCTACTCCCAAATCTTGTCTTTAATTCTGTTTATCACATTCTGGACCGTATGACAAGTATTTATTCATCTTCTGTTCTAGATGTTGAGGCAGTGTTTCTATGTCTTGCTGCACTGAGCCTTCCCTCCTGTTGTCTGACTGCTCCTACCGTGGATTTGGAAGAGTTCACTACAGAACAGAATTGCTGCATTATACTCAGCAAACTGAACCATGCTGTCCTGTTATCCTTCTCGTACCTTTACGTTTTTAATTCAAAATAATGTCAGTTCTATTCTGATAGTTTTCAACACAATGGATTTCAAAATTAGGAGTTTTTTCATGTTTTTAACTGTAGGTTTTAAGTATCTACTTCTTTGTCATAGCTAACTGAAATTTTATTTTTGGGGACCAATGGATTATTTTCTTGTTTCAAGGAATGTTTTTAGCTTGTAATTAACTTTCAGGTTACAGTATTTTGTAGTGCTGTATGAAAGTGAGTTTGAAAATGAGGTGTTTTGTGTGTGTTTTATTTTGCAAATTAGAGACTAGATTAAATCCATATTTGGATTTGAGGTTTTTGGTGACTTTTTTTTTTTATGTTTTCTTTTGTTTATAGATAAATACATAGAAACACAGGAGCAGAATGTATAAAATGTTTGGCAATATTGGCTACCTGATCACCCTGTTAAATTGCAGTATTTAAAATATGAATATATAATCCCATAACTTGCTTTCACAAAAAATATATGTATATATGAATTTGTGTAGTTAAACAGAATGTCAAATCCTGTATCCTTTCACTTCATTACTAATACAATTTTCTTTTGTTTCTTAAATGTTCAGTCTTACCTGCAGACCTTTGCATACCCTTCTGTCCTATGCCTTATGTTAACAAAATGTTATAAAGTATATGCTAAAATGGAATATATATGCATGGCTATATTAAAAATCTTTTGGGGCCCTGTGTAAATTTGATGGCAATTACTTTAAAACACATGCGTATGAATAGAATGGTTTGGTGTCAGTGCCATGTTTAATATACACTCTATTGCTCTTTTGAGACCTAATTTAAGTTTCATTAAATATTGCACTCTGAAAGAGTCTTTGTCCACTCTGCTCATTTCCTTGAATATGTTAGGACCTTGGGGTGCTATAGCTGCCTACAGAGAATAATGAAATAAATTAAATGTCTTTGTATGATAAACTAATGCCATTCAGATTAGTTAAGTTAGCTACTTTCCCATCAAAGCAGTCATCTGTTACACTTCCTTTTCTATGTATCTCACTGTGTTCCATATCCCATTTTGGTTTTGTTCTGTTCAGCCAAGACATTTGCAAGTTGTATAGAAAGT
Source organism: Cygnus atratus (assembly GCF_013377495.2). Classification (NCBI taxonomy): domain Eukaryota; kingdom Metazoa; phylum Chordata; class Aves; order Anseriformes; family Anatidae; genus Cygnus; species Cygnus atratus. The sequence continues at coordinate 71,975,996 of NC_066396.1, forward strand.
CCCTTTTCCAAACTCACAAATTATTTGAAGTACTGACTTAGAGCCAGATTTGTAGTGATCACAAATTAATAAGGTATTTCCTGTATATTTTAGAGTGATATCTGGTATTGTCATACTGGGAAGTTGAGCGGTAACTGCCTCAGAGCAGTCATCATTAAATACACTATTCAGATTGAATTTACTGTCACATTTCCTCCAAAATAAAACCCTGTGTCATTCAGAAGATGATAGCAGCAAGTGATTATAAAGCTCCTTTTAAAATCTTGCTACCAGTATTATTTCATGACTTTCAAGGCCATTTCCTTGCTCTTTGTGCTGTCAAGGGTCTTTGTGCAGTCAGAATGTAGTTGTAGCAGAACAGAAGATAAAAGACATTACATTTAGAGTGCACAAAGAGGCTGCTTTAGATCCAGCTTTATAGGAGAGAGTGTGTAACAAGGCTGGGAAGAAAGCAAATTGGTTGGATAAGCCCAAGAAAGGGAACATTTTTTGAAAGAGAATTACTGTGAAAAGACATGACAACCAAACAAAACCTGATGGAGTTATATTCATATATATTGGTGTATTTTTAATGAATAAAAATATTGAATGCAAAGTTGAGATAAAGTAAAAGTTTAGCACCAAGGAGAAAAACAACTGTGTCATACACTTGCATGTCTTTGAAGTAGCTATCTCTACTGAGATTATTAGCAGTGATGCTCATTAGGGTTAATTTATCTCAGGCAAAAAATTGTGACAGCAAGCAGATTTAGCATCTCTGTTTTGTGAGTGTTGTAGGATTTTCAGTGGCCTCAAACGTGTTTGAAGTTTGGCACCTAGACTAGTTCTATGGAGGAAGTGTGCTGCAATTACTGGCAGCATCCAGGTGTGTTTTGACAAATGCACTTCCAAGCACCTGACCCAGCCTGACGCTGATTAGCCTGTGAGAGCTCAGTCATGAGGAGAGTTGAGGTGGTTGTGAAGTGTATAAATACAGCAGCTCTAGTATATTGGTGGTCATGACTTTTGCTGTAATGACTACTTACAAAAATTACATGGGCTACAGGAGTAACAGTTGGTGTGTTTGTATGTGAATTGCTAACAATTAGCTGCACCTGTGTTTCTTCTCTTTATTAAACAGAGTTCAGTGTCTACAGCTCAGTCAGAATCGTGATTCTGTGTATGTTTGGTAATTCTTTCTTCAGGATGGAGGCAGTCAAATCCTTCAACTTGGTTATTAGAAAGCCTCATTCCCAGCAGAGACTTTTATTATATCTAATTCTGAATTTTGTCTTTTTTTGTCATTTTTAATTTTTATATATATATATATCACTCCTGAATGATATAAATATATATGTATATATACATATATATATTTAAATTAAGGTTATGAAAAAAATCTTATCTTGATTTTACATTTTGAAGAAGAGTGAGTTTTTCTGTGCTGCACAGGTGATCAAAAAAAAGCTCAAAAAAGAGGTGGATGATGTAAAATCATTTAGAATCAGAGTAGTGTACTTGACATGTGTGGTGGTTTTACCATGCTAGGCAGCTGAACACCACAACCACTCTCTCACTCCCCCTCCTTAGATGAGGTGGGGAAGAAGTAAAGGAAAGAACAAGTCACGGGTTGAGATAAGGATGATTTAATTAAAGGAAAAATAAATTATTAAGGAAAGATTATTATTAATTAAACAATTTAACTAAACAATTTAACTAAACATTTAACAATTTAACTAAAGGGGAAAAAATAAAAAAGGGAAAGGGGAAAAGGGAGGGGGAAAAGGAAAACTAAACAAAACAAGTAAAGGCTATGTGGAAGTGCAGAGGAAAGAAATTACTCTCTACTTCCCACAAATGAGCGATGCTTGACCACATCCTTGAAGCAGGGCCTCAACGCATGTAGCCGGTATTCGGGAGGAGGACAGATGTTTTCACAACAAGAGCCCACCCCCACCCCCCTTCTTCCTTTTTCCACCTTTTATTGCTGAGTGTGACATCATATGGTATGGAATATCCCTTTGGTTGGTTTAGGTCAGCTGCCCTGGTGATGTTTCTTTTCTCACATTTTTGCCCACCCCCTAGGAGGGTTAGAGAGAGTCCTGATGCTGTGCCAGCACTGCTCAGCAGCAGACACAACGCTGGTGTGATACCACTGCTGTTTTAACTACAAGTGCAGAGCACAGCACTGTATGGGCTGATGCAGGGAAAGTTAACATCCCAGCCAGACCCAGTACAACATGCTTTCCCAAAGATTCTTAACACTTTAACACTCCAAAGGTAAAATATAAGGTATATACAAAAGTAGATCTTTTCAAATAAATTCTATAGAGGTTTTTTTTTTTTTTTTTTTTTTTTGTGTGATATTAGAACTTTAGCTTTAATGATAGTTACATATTCCATTGCACTTCACTCTAAATATAAGTGACTGGATTTACTGAAGGACTTTGGCATGCAAAATCTAAAATAAGGAATTAAGACTCTAAAGATGCTCTGAAATCTAAATGTAAGGTTTTTACTACCAAAAGCAGCTCGGAAGGCCCTGTTCATTTGACAGAGGAAGGCTGAGCCTATTTTACATTTTAATCCTATCTTTACTGTGAAAGAAGCAGCTGAGAAACTAGGGTAAAAATCAACTTACATCTTGCTTGAGAATTTTATGCTAGTGCTGAAAAAAGTGCTAGCAATCAGGCTAATGTATGTGGGAAGTTGCACATCTCCTAAATCTTTGTAGACACTCTTGGCTAAATTTAAATTGTCCAGCTTGGAGGACATCCCAAGAGGAGATGAAGGAAGGATCTTCCTTCAAAAGAAGGGGCTTTCTTCAAAACAAAACAAACAAACAAACAAAAAACTGAAAACAAAAACAAGAACAAAATGTACCTTCACTCATTCATGCTCATATTTTGATTCAAAATTATTCAGAAGCAGTGAGATGTGTGTGTCTGAGGAATTTGTCCAGCAGCCCAGCACCAAAACACGTGTAGTCAGGCAGTTCTTCCAGGAATCCTTAGGAAAAGAATAGCACCAGTTGGGAGAAATGGGTTAAAAGCAGAAGATTGGCAAGGAGGATGGGATCAGAATGGAAAACTGGCAAAGAGGATTGTTAATACGCTCAAGTGACCGTGCAGCTGGGAACGTGTATAGTCTGGGGAGCAGCAATGTAGAAAAACATAAATTATGCCTGCTGCTGTTTGTGCTCTGTGTGTTTGACAAGTAGCACGTCTCTGCATAGGTAACACAGGTGTTTGGAAGATTTGGAGGTGCCCTATCGGATGTGCTTGAGCTCTCAGCTTCGGTACAGAGAAGATGAAAGAAGCACAGTGAGAATCACAGTAAGAATCACAGCATGGTGATAAAAACTGCTCCCGCACAAACTCTTGATAAAAACAGGGGAATCCATCAGGCCAGCATTCTCCTCTCATGGACCCTGTTTAGCAGTTCCTGAATTCCCGCTCATGTACCTCTGCTCAGATGCTGTTTCAGGGATCCTCTGGTTGGTGTGGTAATGAGAATAAATCTACTCTTTGCATTTTATCTGTGAGTCTGTGGTTGTTCCCGTTGCCTTCCTGTGCTGACTCAGACACCACCTTCAAGACTTCCTCTCCTCTTTTTTGTTTTGTTTTGCTGTGTTCTTTTTTGGTGATCTTATGCTGGCTTTGGGCATGCTTCTTTGCACCCTTTGTGAGCTGGCTGTGAGCACTCCTGCAATCCCACTACAGTAAATTTTCAGGATTTACGTAGTACCCATTGTCTCCTGACCTATGCCCTGAGAAGCTGCACACAAATGTGTGGGAGGGTATTTGTAACTTTGAAAAGTAGGTGCTATAAGTACATGCCATTCTTACTGCTTTTCTGCAGTTTGTTCCTTCTGCTGTTTCTACAGCAGAAAGGAGGAAGCTCTTCCCAGAGCTTCCTACTGCTCCACCATGCAAACTTATCTTCACATTACTGCTACAGTGTGTCCTGGGAACACTGCTGTGAAGTGGACCAACACAAAAAGTACTTTTCAATTGCATTTAGAACTGCATTTAGAGCTAAATTAAAGCGTGTTTTCAAATAGGGGGAAAGAATGCTGCCACCTAACTCTCAAACTGCAATTGTCTGAGTTTCATTTCTGTCCTTTATGCATTAAGCTTCACCAGGAGCGGAAAGATTTCCCTTTTTCTATGCCAAGAAGCACTGTAATCTCAGAAAAGCTGAGGATAGCATTGTATTAACCAATGTCTACTGCCAAGTAGGATCTGAAGTCTTTATGTTCCCCCATATGTTAAGCTATTCTGAGAGGTTCATCGAGCACCAGTTTCACAGAGTAGTCTCAATGCCTTAGACACAATGCAAAATACAGAAATGCTGCTATTTTCTTAAAAAAACACAGCCAAAGGTGGGACTTTTATGTGACAACTTGAAGCTTAGAGAGTTTATTCAAGATGCAATTTCTTTCTTTGGCATAAAGAAATTCAAACTCACTCTTTCTGAGAGTGTACTTGGCTTCACTAGAGGGGAACTGTGTTGTCTTAATACCACAATTTTACACTGCAGGAAAAAAAAAGGAATGCAGTGTTTGGGATAGAAAAGAGGCCTTTTGTTAATCTATAGCTTGCTGTATGGCATAAGTCTGACTTCATTGTTAATAAGGGTGCTGGGTTCTCAGCCTTTGCTTCAGAGGCCTACTATTTTTAATAGTACTTTATAGATTTTTAATAGTACTGCCTTTAAATAGATTTTAATAGTACTGCCTTTTAGTTGATTCACCCAGTTCTTTACACACCCACACAAACACATCAATACTTCCCACCTTTGCTTCTCTTTTAATAACCCTGGTTTAAAGTATCCAGAGGTTCCACCATCATTCCTAATCTTAGGGAATTTTTAATTTGTTTCTCTCTTTAGACCTCTTGAGATAAGAAGCTCACAACAGGGATAGATTCAGTAGGGAATCTCCATTTGAGAGGTTTCCACACCTTATGTGGGTATTCTGGAAAAAGAAAGATTTATTTATTTATTTATTTTTATGATAACAGATTTACCCTGAGGGTTTTGATTGATAAAGCCAACACAATGGTTTTCATAACGTTATTCGTAACTGGAGTCCTTACGATCACTAGTGCTGCCTCAGTAAGAAAAGAAAGATGCATTTTTATGAGCATTTTCTCTGGAAGCTGGAAAGATGTAATTTTGTCCATAAAGAAAAACAAACAAACAAACAAACAAAAAAAACAGTCAAAATACTTGTCATTGACAAATGCTGCTTTGCAGCAAAATGAGGTACAACATAACTGCTGTTCAAATCAACTGCCCATTGACATTGAAAATATTTAAGTTGTTAATATTTCTGAAATTTATACAGAAATATATAGTGTCAGGTGCCTTCCATACAAGCATCCTGGTGTGTCTTCTCATATAAAGATAAATAAACTCTTCTGATCTGACTTTGACTAATCCACAAACTATCCCTGTTAGTTAGCTGTTACTGATAGTACTCTCTAATTTTTCAAAGCTGCTGTAAAACTGTGTTTCTTTTGGTGCAGAAATCCAAGCCCTGTCCATTCGCTTACAGTACTCTAGCTGGAGTCACCACCGCTGCATCCCTCCCAGGAAAACTGAGGACTCCGTATTAGCTGTTCTTATGGAGATGTTACTGTGCAAGATATCTTCTATAATAAAATATCTAAAAAGAATGTTTTGATCTTGCCCCAGATTCAAAGGTGTATATTCAGACAAAACCATGTGTCTTTTAGACGAGGTAAACTTCCAGTTCTGCTGTATAAAAGCTTGTGTTTTTATGCCTATGTATAGATTCAACACAATGAAAAATTATGATCTTGCATATGTGTACTGGGTCTGGATGGGATGAAGTTAACTTTCCCTGCAGCAGCCCACACAGTGCTGTGCTCTGCATTTGTAGCTAGAACAGCACTGGTATCACACCAGTGTTTTGTCTATTGCTGAGCAGTGCTGGCACAGAACCAAGACTCTCTCCAAAGCCCCCCAGAGCCAGTAGATCAGAGCTAGTGGGCAAGAGATGGGGAGGGGACATCACCAGGGCAGCTGACCTAAACCAACCAAAGGAATATTCAATGCCACATTGTGTCACAGTCAGCAATAAAAGGAGAGAAGGAGAAGAGAGGGGTCAGGGGTCAGAGGGCTCTTGTTATGAGGGCATCTGTCCTCCCAAACAACCACTACACATATTGAGGCCCTGCTTCCCAGGACGTGGCTGAACTTGGATGTGGATCTTTGATGGGAAGTAGAGAATATATATACTTCTTCTCTGCTTCTGCATGGCTGTTTTTGTTTTTCCCTCTTCCTTTTCCCTTTAATTAAAGTATCCTTATCTCAAATTGTGAGCCTTTTTCTTTCCATCATACTTTCTTCTCACTTCTTTTAAGGAGGGGAGTGAGAGGCTAGTTTGTGGAATTTGGCTGCACAGCAGGGTAAAAGCATAATATGGACAGAGGACTGAGTCTCTGCAATCAGTTCTTGAATTTAACTTTTTTTTTTTTTTCCTCTAAACATAGGTATGAAAACATATCTGTCTTTTTTTATGTGTGTGTGTGTGTGCTAAGTCTTTGCAGTGACATGATTGTTCAGTAGGTTTGTGCAGTCTCAGACTTCTTACATCAATTCCTTTATTTTCAAAGCAGGTATTTCAAAAATTTAGAAAACAGCTGCCCTACTAAGAACTGAGTTTTCAGCTAGTAGGATAGATTTTGTTGAAGGAAATTCAGGTGATGATGCATCTCATTAGGAAGCTGGCTTAGCTGCCATGAGGCTTAAAGTCCATGAGGCTGTTCCTATGTTTGCAAAGTTAACTGCAAAATTCAGTGCTGCTGGGCCACTAGAAAATGTGTAGTGTACTATTCTGTATTTATTGTAATTTTCTATGGAATGTTAAGTACATTATACAGCGCCTTTTGGGTTGAAATGGCTCACAGACTTTCTGTGGAATATAGAAAGTAATACAAGACATTATTAGTACATTTGGATTTTTGGGAAAATGGTGCGATATTACACTAATATGCAAAATAGGGAAATATTGTGTGTATTAGTTGGATTCATTCATTTGGCAGAGCCATAACAATTAACAACGTGAGCTGGGATCAGCCCACCAGTTATGTACAGTTAACTAAGTTTTGGACAGCAGTGGTCATCCCTACTTAGCTGCCTCATTCTGCTAAGTATTTAATCCTTTATTACTTGAAGGAAAAACTGAAGATGAAATGCCATATAGCGAAGCTATACACCACTGCACACCAGTTTTAGAAGGTCTGTAGGAGGCAGCTCTCCTGCAAGGTCATGGCCTGGTACTTTTACTGGACAGCCGAGTAGGAGTAGCTATTGCTTATAATTTGAGGGAAAAGTGTGGAGGGAATTAATGGCTGTGCATGTCTGTCCTCTTGGCTGTGTTGTTTCCACTTCAACTTCAGTGTGCTGCAGCTCACAGAAATGGGTCTGTCTGAGGTTGCACAGCTAATGCTTTCTTCTGGACCTGTCCAGATAGCGGAGAGGAGCAGGAGCAGATAAGTTCACTTGTATGCAGATTCTGTGCAGGTTATGATGGCAAAGTGGATTGTGGGATCTGTATTTGCTCTCGTGCCCACTGGGTATCTACAGGACTTGAGGCAAAACCAAAGATGTCCAGAGGCAGTGGTGGGATCCAGAAGAAAAACTTCATCGATGACTATTGCTTTCTTCTGTGCTTTGCACCTGGAGATTTACTGGATTCTTACTTTCTTTTCCCCAAAGGATGCTGTAGATGACATATCATCTATCAGTGTGATATAGTGTGATTACTCTGTCTGTAGTTAATTTTCTGTTGATTAAATCGTTTGAGATTTTGTCTGTAATTATACTTATCTGCAGCTTGGAGTTTTTTTGCTTTTGTTTTCCTTTTCTTCTCTCTTGCTATGCATCAGCTGCTGAGCACTGTCTCTTTTAGATAATGTTAATGTTTTAGAAGGCATAAGGGAAGAACCATCCCACTGATAGAGTAGTTTTGTGGAAGTAATCATGTGAGAAATGCCAACAAGTTTTGACCCTTCTGAAGCGATGGTATTATACTGATATTTTGCATTTGCTACAAAAGGCTGATGATTAAAATTAATTCTGCCTGTCCTAAAGCTGGGGATGAAAAGTGAGAAAGCTGTGTGTGCATCTATTGTCTTAAATGTTTTATAAAAATTAGGAATTATAAAGAATGCTATTTCTTTGTGTCTGGGGAAGTCTTTCTCTGTTACAGCAACAAGAAGAGATCAGGGCACCCAGATAGCAGGGTGTCAGTAACCCATGGTTATGCTAGGCTTCAGCTTTCAATTAACCATTAAAGGTGATGAAATAAAATAAACAGAACACTTAACAAATATTGCAGAAGGCTGCTTTCATTTCTCAGGCTATCTGCATTATATTTCCTGCACTTGTAATCTGTAATCAGCTGGAAAACTGATGTGCATGGCTACCAATCCATTCCAGATGGGTGTCTCTCTGTCTGTTGCTGACTCTCTTGATTGCTGAAAAATAATGCCAAATTAACAACTAAAATCTATCGGTCTATCACCATTGCAGGAAAAGGGTTTAGCAGATCTGGTAGTCCTACCTTATCTTAGAGCTCAAAACCAACACATCCTCAACTTAAATTGCCTGATGTTTTCCTGTTTGCTGAGGGTTGTAGACTCCATGCAAGTCACTGCTGTGTGGGGCATAGCTCTGAGTAACATCCATGCAGTCCCATTCAGCTTAATGAATCTACCCTGACAGCATAGGGTTTCTTTTTATGTTTGTTCTGTTCAAAATGTGGCTGATTTTAGTGCTTAGAGAATCATACTGATTATAAACACTGAGGAGTGGAAAAGAAAGTCCATGTCCCTGAGTCTGATGACAAGAAATATCATGTTTAATTTTTATTTCTATGAGAAAATCAATACTGTTTCAACTGCTAAACCAAATTAAAAGGACGGTCATAGTTCTGCATTTTGTCACTTGTGGATCCTGCAGCTTTTCAGTTTCAATAAAGGGGATTTTTCTTGCTCATTTGCCTGTGCAACTCTAACAAAGAAATCAATCTTGTCTGATTAGAAATAACTTGCCTGAAAATGTTCTTCCCAAAGTATACAGAATATATATATATGTTTAGTAAAAAGAAAAATCCTAAATATTATTAAAATGCTAGTAACATTTTGGTATCATGGAAGTGAGATTGAACTCGTAATGAAACATATCTTTATGATATTATTTTCAAGTGGTATATTAAATCAACTTTGAAATTTAAACTTTATGTTTCAGACATGTAGAGCTTAGTGATATGGCTTATTGGAGGACTTGTTAGTGTTAGGTCAGAGGTTGGACTAGATGATCTTGGAGGTCTCTTCCAACCTAGATGATTCTGTGATTCTGTGCTGATCATAGTTACCGTAGTACAGAGTTATAAATGTGGTTTATTGAATGATTAAATATTATTATTTTATAGAGATCCAAGACAGTAATTTCTTAGCTACGTTTTGTATGTCAGAAAACACAGATTTATAAACGACTGAAATTCTCTCGCAAAGATTTTGAAGGCTGAAACTTACTGCATATTCAACGTGAGCCTTTGTTCTTGGATTATCTAAGGAAGGATTTGTTACTAAAGAGTAAATGTAGTCTGAAGTGCTCGTGGCTGCTCTCTTGCAAGCCTTGGTAGAGTGTACAATGTGTGATGAACAGGCTTTTTAGGGTGCTGTCCATTTCACAAGACAGGGATTCAAGTGCTTGCTTTGCAATAGCTGGATTTATAGCACTGTTAGGGTGCTTATTTAGTTTCAGTGGGATATAGTTATTCTAATCTAGAGTCAACACTTCAGTCCCCAGCTGCAAATGCATTTCTTGTCAAGGAGGGAGAGAAGGGTGAGGAAGGCGTACAAGTGTGCAAAAGGCTTCGATGCTCTTGTAGTGAAAAGTACACCCTCACAGAAGTGCCTTTCTTGTGACCGTTTCAATGAGCTGAGATGAACCTTGTAAGAACATGAGAATGAAGTCGATCTAATGTAGCACGTACAACTAGAGCTTAGGAGCAGATACTTTGGGAAAAAATGTATAGGAGACAGTCAAATGTAACATAGTCATCCTGCTGTGTTCAGCTTCCAGCTATCAGTGTTTCATAGATATATGAGGTAGCTGTATGGCAGGGAAAAAAATATGTTTAAAGGGAGAAGAGAGAACAGTGCAGAAATTGATGGAGGCACTGAAGAAGCAGAGTGTAGAAGAAAAATCGTAACCTGTAGAAACATTTCCAGGACAAACTGGAAAAGGACTAATGAAATGATAGTATTTCCCTAGAAACAGGGAAGAATTTCACAGGTAAAGTAAGAGAGGCATGAGTAAGCACAAATCTGTATCTAAATTCACAAATGCTAGATATGTAATGCAAGCAATATCAAATGCAAAATTTTAAAAGTGATGAAAGCAAACTGTGAAGCAGCAATTGTGGACTTGAAAGTATACAACGGGAAAATGGCAAGATCTATGAATTGTTCTTTATTCCTCAGAGTACTAAGTAAATGAAAGCGCTGTAAGAAGGTATAGATAAAATCTGTAAGTGTACAAAATGACCCATATGTAACAATGTGGTGTTACATTCCTGTAGGTTCTGCAAGGTTGTTAACATACTCTTAGTAGTAAGAACTAGAGAGAGACTAGATTAAAATGTAAATGTGTAGTCTGATAACCTTATTAAATAATGGCTTCCAGAAACAGTACCACTGAAGTCATTTGAGATAATTGTGTGCCACAGTTTTGGGTGGGACAGAGTTAACTTTCTTTACAGAGATTCGCGCGATGTTTTGCACTTTTGATGAAAACAGTGGTGATAACACACCAATGTTTTAGTTGTCACAGAGCAGTGCTTGCAGAGAGTCAAGGACTTTTCTGCTTCTCATGCTGCTCTGCCAGCGAGGAGGCTGGGGCTGCACAATTTGCCAGGAGGGGACACAGTCAGAACAGCTGACCCAAATGGACCAAAGGGATGTCCCAGGCTATTTGGTATCATACTCAGAAGTAGAAGCTGGTGGAAAGAACAAGGGAGAGGGCACATTTGGAGTGATGGCATTTGTCTTCCCAAGAAACTATTATGCGTCATGGGCCCTGTTCTCCTGGGCAGAACATCTCCCTGCTGATGAGAAGCAGTGAATAAATTCCTTGTTTCATTTGCTTGTGCATGTGGCTTTTGCTTTACCTAGTAAACAGTCTTTATTTCAAACTATGAATTCCTTCACTTTTACTTCCCCAGTTCTCTCCCCTACCCCACCAGGGGAGAGTGAGCAAGTGGCTGTGTGGTTCTTAGCTGCCTGCCAGTGCTAAACCACAACATTGTGGATTGAGGCTCTGTTCTATGTGAGTAAGGGTAATGCAGCCTGTTTTATTAATGTGAAAAACTTCTGGTGACAGGAAGAGAACAGCCAAATCAATACTGAAGGGAAGATTTTTTTTCCCAACAAATTCAGTTATCATTGGTGATGAAGTAGCTAATCTACGTAGTTACTATAAACATGACAACTGTGGTAAGAAATGATTGAGTATTTGCTGAGCTGTTGTTAATACTGAGCAGTTGTGTTTTACAAAGATAGAGATCTCCTTGCTGTAAACCTTGCAGATTTGTTCCTTCACCTGAATACGAGTATGTGCATGAAATAACAGATCATTTTATCTAATAATATGTAATAGTGACTGTTTGCTTGCCTCCACAGGCTGAGCATGTAATATGGACATTGCATTACCAGAGCCTAGAGCTTACCTCCCAGGGGTCCACTGGCAAGGGACCCACCTGCAGTTTGTGCTGTGCCAACGCAAACACCTTGCACGTGGCTGGGAGGAGCCCCATGGGAATCCAAGCAGGTACCAAGGGCTGTCTGGTTTTTAGCATTCAGCCATCTTTGTGTCATCTCTTTTCCTTTTGGAAGGATGCTCCCAGACAAACACAGCTGCTTTAGGTGTAAATGGGCTAGCAGCTAATACAGGTGGTGCATTCTTGCTGGGAAATATCATATGTCAGAAGGTGAGAAATCCTCTAAGGAAGGGTGCTTATGGAAGAGGTCTGTCCAGAGGTCAGCCTTATACAATTATTTTTTTTATTCATGGTGCGTGAGATACCCACACTGGGGAGCAGGAAGGGCTGCATTGGTTCTCCTGTGTTTAGGGTAAATATTTTAAATGTCAGACAGTCTGCAAAGATTCTGCAAAGAATCACTACTTTGCCACCCTGGTGCAGCACATCATCCAGGTTGTCATGGGCAACTGTTTAGGGGCTCTTTGAATCGGGTTATAAACATGTCATTATGCTTGCGTTTGGGAAAAGTAGATTAATAAATGTTGGTACCTGTTAACAAACTTGATTTTATCAAATATTGGTGTGCTTATGAGCTTGAGAACATAAAAGTAAAGTTGTATGTGAACAAATATGCTTAGTGAAGACCTGATAGAGGTCTCAGTGGCTGAGTTTGATCTGAACTTTTTTAAAGATGGAGAGGAAAACATTGGAGAACATGCATCCTCCTATTCTATCACAACATAAAAAAAAAAAAAATGTTTTGATAAAGAAAGTGACAATGATTATTATTTTCATGTGAAACAATGACCATTTCCCATCCCTAATTTTTTCTTCAGACTTAAAAAGTGGTGACATGATAGAGCTGGGATTTTAAATGAACAGAACAATTAAAATTATATGCTTGTAGTCATGGAAAATCAACATTTTCATTGATGTTGAGGTGAAGTAGATTGCACATTTTTGCTAACTCATTAGTTTGAAAGATTTTTTTTTTCCCTCTCCATAGTATAAAGTGATTATTTATTTATTTATTTATTTATTTTTATTTTTTAGCCACATTTGAGACAGGCTATTCTGCTTTAATAAATAAATAAACAGGGGGTTTTAGTCATCTACTTGGAAGTGCAACCTTTCTAAAAGTTTCTTTGGTAGTGAGCTACAGTTCTGAGGTTGAAACAATTAACCAGGGACAGCTAAAGTGAGAGAAAACTTTTAACCTGGTTCTATTGAGAGAGAAAATGTATTGTCACTGGGCATATTTCCAAGTTCAATATATCAGGGATAGATTCAAGAAGAATTGTAGATCAGACCAGTCTGAAGGATAAATGTATGTCACTTTGCAGGCTTATCTACCCATATAGATATTTACATATATATTTAGGTATGTATGTGTGTGTGTATATATATAAATTGAATTATTGAACAAATATATAGAAGGTAACTCATCTACTTTTTTAAAACTGTACAAAACAAGTTCATCTGATAGTCCCACTGAGCTTTTAGAAAGTGCCTGAGAAGGGGAAAGGGGAGAGAAAAATATTTCATGACTGCAGATTTTAGGGATTTTCTCCTTGATTTCTAATTTTATGTGTAATAACCAGAAGACTCAGTCTGAAGATATTTACCAGAAACATCTGTGACCCATAGTTCAGTTGTAAAATAACCAGTAATATTCTCAGTTCAGCTACTTGCAGTCAAAAATGATACCTTTCATTTCTTCTCCGAAAAGAGACATTTTTTCCCCATCCCCTTGAATTTTCTTGGCTTAGAGACCTGTACCTTAACCTTAAGTACAGTCACTCAAATTAAGTGTTCATGTTAGAAAGCCTGTCCCTTAAAATATTTTAAAATAAATATGTAATTAAAGGAGTCTTTTCTTGATATGAGGATCCAGTTAGAAAACTCTTCTTTTCTCCCACATCCTTATAAGCTAGCTTCTGGTCTTCTCAATAAGGTAAAAAGATTATTGATTTAGTGCCCTATGCATTTCTTCTGCATAGTATTAAACAAAGGAGCAACACTACATTTTCTGATTAAAGGTGGATTTATTAATTTGGTCTTTTTGTACCCCAAGGAAGGGAAGTTTTAGCTATTAAATCAGATTCCTTTGCTCAGTCAGAGTGAACAACTTGGTTACTTTTGCACTGTGGAAGAAGCTGACAGATATATGAGGTAGTTTTTTCAAAATTATGGGGATATACGAGAAGTTTTTTTGTTTGTTTGTTTGCTTGTGTGTGTGTGTGTGTGTGTAAATGATATGTCAGGGTTTGTTAATGTGTTTAATTTTGCATTTTTGCAATTGAAACAAAATATTTTGACATTTCATAAATGTTACTGTGATCTCCAGTCAGATTTTTTTTTTATGTTGTTTTAAATCAGATCAAAAATGTTTGAATTTCACAGAATCACAGAATCACAGAATCGTCTAGGCTGGAAGAGACCTCCAAGATCACCCAGTCCAACCTCTGACCTAACACTAACAAGTCCTCCACTAAACCATATCACTAAGCTCAACATCTAAACATCTCTTAAAGACCTCCAGGGATGGCGACTCAACCACTTCCCTGGGCAGCCTATTCCAGTGCCTAACAACCCTTTCAGTAAAGAAGTTCTTCCTAATATCTTCCTAATATCCAACCTAAACCTCCCCTGGCACAACTTTAGCCCATTCCCCCTCGTCCTGTCACCAGGCATGTGGGAGAATAGACCAACCCCTACCTCGCTACAGCCTCCTTTAAGGTACCTGTAGAGAGCGATAAGGTCGCCCCTGAGCCTCCTCTTCTCCAGGCTGAACAATCCCAGCTCCCTCAGCTGCTCCTCGTAAGACTTTTGTTGTATTTGTTGTACTTGTATTTGTTGTACTTGTACTTGTATTTGTTGTATATCGTTGTACTTTGTTGTACTTGTATTTGTTGTACTTTGAAAAACTTCTCATGAACTTAGAGTTTGCAACCGAGGTCTGTGACGCAGATCTAAGTGCATTGTTCTCTTGTGCTATAAATCTCACAAGTACAATTTATATCTAAATCCAGCTTTGGATAACAGCCTGTGTTTTACTTGCTTCCTATAAGCTTACATATGAAGTATATAGTGAAACTCACCTCATTTTAATGTTGTGTAAAAAAAAAAAAATATTGCTCTGCTTTATATTTCACCGTATCCTAAGCCCACTTTTAGTGTATGTGTATACATATATAGATAGATAGATAGATAAAATAAGTCTCTGCTCCTGTAAAATGCAAAGATAACATTGTTAGAAAACTGGATGAGAAAATAATCTTGGTTGTAAGATCTATAAGTTTAACATGCATCTTCTCTGAACTAGTTTCTTTTGAGTCATGCAAAGGGGCATGAAGATACATAAAGTCTTTTAACTGTCTATTACTGCGCTTATTTTCATCTGGTTTTAGAAAGCCTTTCTCCTTTTAACTATGTTTTGGCTGAGTAGGAGCTATTTATTGTGTAGAACAACGTTTTACAATTTAGCTGGCTTTGAGGGTGCAGCTGTACTATGGAATAGGAATCTTCTAAAAGGTACCTGAATCTGCAGAAAGACATGAACCTGCTGAAAATGATCTGAAAAAAAAACTTTTTCAAGTCTCAGAAGCTTAACAGGATTGCTGAAAGTCTTTGTAGAGGATGATGTGCCTAGGTACTCTGTATTCTGCTCACCGGAACAAAAATACGTGTTTTGTTTTACAGTGGTAGCTGCTTGATCTGAAACTTCTGGTAGGAACCTGATGTAATTAAATGTCAGCAGTACCAGATATGATTCTACAGACCAGAGTAAGCTCTTTGTAAAAGAACTCTTATGGATGGAAACAATCTTCAGGTTATACATTTCACATGCATATATACATTTCAGTGAATGCAGTGACTTGGTGCAGGTGGGCTTCACTGTCTCAATGAAGAATATTTACTAAAGTATCTTTCTGGGCATAGATTCCATGTTTTTTTCCATTAGTTGTTTGCAAGAGCTTTGTAGTGCCGGTTAACATGACAAAGATCTTTATCATTACACTTTCAAGAAATTATTTGAACTCTTGGTACAGAAAGTACCTAATCACTGCTAGGGTGTACAGTCCCCTGACTAAACAAAACTTTGAGCGGAGAAAATGTTACATTTTGTTGAATTAAATCTGAGCAGGAAGGATTTTAAAGGTGAGTAGCTTCCTGATCATCTGATTGCACTGGATCCTATTTATACTTGCGCTGCCATCAGAAGTTTTTGAAAAACTGTCACCATGGTTTTAGTAAGGAATTAAATGCAACAGTGCCTCTTCAGAGAGGGAAAAAATAGACTGTGAAGTCCTCACTTAGAGAAAACAATCAGTGGTTTCTGTCTGAATGTTCTTTCAGTAAAGATCTGTCCCCCACAGACCTAAACTTGATATCCTGGCTCTGCTTAAGCAAAAGCAAAAGGTCTCTAAAACATTTCAGCCAAGAAAAGAAAATAGGATGGTCAACAGAAAGCTTGTTTATTACCAGGACAGGGGAAAGAACTCTGCTAAATATTATTTTTTCTTTTATTAAGAGTGTTTTATTTTGTTCAGTTCAACACTTTCTTTCTTATGAGAGGTCATTTTCATTAACCTTATTTGTGCATCACCCTATCTTGTTGCCATCAGTCATGTTGTTACAATTTTCCTTCATCCTAAGGAAGAATTAAACAATAGTGAATATGAAGTGAATGTATGTTAATTGCCTCAGGCACATTCCAATTAAGTATTAACACAGGTTGGAACACTTCCAAAACATTTAAGGAATATCACTTTCAATCATTTTTGTATTAAATTAATAGAAAATGTTTCTTTAAAAATGTAATATACTCTAGAATGAAGGTATAATCAAGGAACTTCAGGACATGCTTACAGCAAGGATTTGAATGAAAACAAGTGTTTTATGTTCCAGTCTGGAGACAGTATACTTGGTATGTGCCTGTGTCTCAGAAAAGGTGAAAGGAAGTCTTTTTGTATATTGTTTGTATCATGGCATGATCTTGTGAAATACTGAACATATGAAAAAAATAAAAAAGGATTTTCAGAAGTCTTGGCTGCTTCTGGCCCATGGGTGGCATATTGACTGCTTCTGGTCCATGGACGTACTGATAGAAGGTATAGAAGGAGATCAAGAGAAAGTATTTGACAGAGGCAGAAGATGAGGCAGAAGTTATAAAATACATGTTATTAGATATGGATGAAGAACTACCATTTATATTATGAAAGATAATGTGTTAAAAAAAAAAAAGTTTTGAATATTCTGTTTAAAAAAATAAAACAAAACAAAACGAAATGTCTGAGAGGAAGACAAACAATAAGTACATTAGTGGTTCTGGTTCATTGTATTGTCGTGCATAGTGTGAATGCATTATATTTAGCTCATGCTCCAAATGAATGCTTAAAGGTTAAATGTTTCTGTTGTGTTCAGGCTTTGGAAGGAGCCATGCTACATTTAATTCATTTTTGTCTCAAACTGAAATCTTAAGTACTGCATGAGCATTTGGCAGACTATATTTACAGAGCTGAAACCAGTCAATGAATAAATGTGATATTCCAAAGTGTCTGAATGCCTTTCATTCCCACTGCCAGTGGAATAGTGAGTCTCTTACATTCATTTGAAAATCTTGTTCAGAGATTCTGGTACTTTCAGTCACGTCTTATGAAAATAAACAGGGAAAGTGAACCAAAAAGTACTGCTAAAAAAGAGAGAACAAAATCAGCTATAATATGGAACTACACTGTAAGCATAAACATGATTTTTCCTGCTTTCTCTAATTTTTGAGCAACAGCTTTTTACTTTTTTTTTTGTTAGTTATTGACATTTGTAACTACTTAGCTATGAAGAGCCAATAAATTACATCAAAGTTTGTGTCAAGTATACATTAATGTATCATTGTTAACAAAATATACTCAGATGAACTGTCCTGTGGAAAGCTACAAATATTTGTAAGATCAAGGTGTGAAAATTTTACCTTCCAAAATGTTATTGAACTCTGCACAAGTTTAAGCCCTTGTATTTCATTGTAAGGGTGTTTTGTAATGTTTATAAGAAGACTTCTATGACACAAAAAATTACATCTAGAACAGACTAATATCTATCAGATTAAAATCCCTTATTCCATGATTGAGAATGTTTTTCACATATATGTTTAACCTCTGTAAGATTTTAATGGCTTGTACAATACTGAGCCATCTCCACCATTATTAAGAGTTTATACTAAGCTTTTCTGCCTTCCTGAGAGCACATTTCCTTGGGTTGAATTTAAAGATAACAGATTTATTTATGTATTTGTTTATTTATTGAACAAAGCCTGTAACTAATTTGATTTTTTTTTTCTTGTGGTAAAATTGAAGTCTAACACACATTTAATTTTTTTAAATCTTCACTTTCAGTACTAACATCCTATTTACATAGGATGTAAGTACTTTAAAGGTCAAGAAGTTGAAAGATCAATCTGATGATCACTTGGAAAATGTGTCTTATTTTGATGATATATTGGATTTTGAAACAGGCAATGTCAATGCATATTGTAAAATAATTCCAGTATCCAGTAGTTACGCTCTCAAGGTAAAGGGGTAGAAGAGCAAATAGTATGACTCACAATTAACAATCAGTATACATACTGTTGCTCTACTAAAGCTAAATTTTTGTTTAATTATGTCTTAAAAATAAGGCACATTAATATAACTCCTAATGTCATTCATACTAGTAAATTCTTTATAAAGTTACAGAACTCAGTAAGGCTTGATGAGTGGCCACATTATCTTTTTTTTTTTTTTTTCCTTTTTTCTTTATTTAATTCATAAGATTTCCTTTCCAGGTGTCATTAAAAATGCAATATGGATCATCCTGATGAAAGTGCTAGTAAAGAAGATAAATGCAATGGAGATTTGTAGCATGAATTCTCATTTGCTGTTATATGGACTGACACTGTCACATTTTGTAGATTTTATCCTGCTTTTTATAATCCATCATTACCAAGAATAGATAGGGACAAGGAAGAATTTGTCCCACTGAAAATTCCATTCTTAAAATTCTAATGTAGCTTGTCTTGGGAAATGTCTGAACTCTGCATGCAAATAGCTTCTAAATATGTGGAATATAGTTTTGAAAGTTCTGAATTTCATTTACTGATGTTGGAAGGTACAATGCATTTCTTTCTGCATGCCAGCATGTGTACCTTTATTTCTATATCTAAACATATGTTTTCTGAAAAAGTTGCTGCTACATAACTGTATTCCTGCAGGGCTTGAACACAATGTACTTGCAGATGAACAAGCACTGTGGGGATCTATGTGGTTTGTAATTCAGTAGGCTTAAACAAGTATCTTGGTCATCTGTGTTAGGCTTCTGATTACTAATGGTAACATCTGATTCTTTCTGGTGTTCTGTGAAGCTTGAATGTGTATGGTGTTTATAATACTCTAAAATATGATTCCCATGCATGCCAAAATTCAGATGGTGGGGCAGGCAGACAGGATTTTTAAGGTATGATGGAAAATATTTTTTTTTATATATTTTTTGTATTTCAGTTGTGCAGACTGAAGGTGGTTTTTTTGTTTGTTTGTTTGTTTGTTTTTTATTTTATTTTATTTTATTAAAGCTGTGTTGTGTAGATGGCCCGGAATTAGTTCATAATGTTACATATTAAGATGTTAGGTTAGGCTGGTCTCAAAATATTGTGCAAATGTAGGGAAAGAAAAGTAGGTAAAACAAGTATTAAAAAAAAAAAAAGAGAGAGGAAATCAAGGAAGAGAAAAAAGTCTCTGGCTGTGTCACATTTATGTAGTTGATCCAGAAATAACCAAACACTGTTTAGATCAGGAACAATTTATTAGTATACGAGAGAGCTTCTGCTGTCATGGTGCAGTTACAGCACTTGTATGTAGTTAGGATATAGGACCCATTCTTCACTAAAAGTGTCAGATAGGAAGGATATGGTAAATAACAGTGACTGACATCCTTCAGATAAGCAGTCTCCAGAAGGCCTCTCTTACAAATAATCCATTCCATTGTTAATAAATTGTGCTGACTGGCAACACCATTAACTTTAAAGGTTTCTTGACCAATGAGTCCTGCAGAGGCCTATGAGACATCAGCTATTTTTCTTCCACATTTTCCCCTTTGAGAGTCAACAGTTTCTTGAAGGTCTAGAGTATGGTACACGGAGCTAATAACTCCCAAGAACTCAGAACTGATAACTGAGTGAGCTATGCTTACCCATCATTTGTTCTTGCCTCTAGATTTTATAAAAAAATACAGTTATTAGTCCAATCTCTTCCCCTCTCTTCATCCACATCCCCAATATTCAGCATCATTACTCTGGCCTCTCCTTGAGCCATGCCTTCTTCCATCCTTTCTTGTGGCTATTTGCCATAACATAAGGTCAACTTTACCAATATGTGCACAACCACCAATTCTAATAATGCCAAGTAAATATACCTCAGCTCTGTTTTAGGCTGCTTTGTTTGTTTGTTTTGTTTGTTTGTTTGTTTTTCAACCCATTCTTCCATGTGACACAGGTTATTATTATATATACATAATAATTTTTTTTCGCTAGGTATTTTATGTAGTATCTGAAGTTTATCTTGACTTTTTTTTTAATTATTATATGTCCATTTTTATTCTCTTATATTGGTCTTAATATATATAGCAGGTGGTGTTAATTAATACAAGTGTACCTCCTTGAGCAATGATCACATATCTGATGCCATTGAGTTTCACAGACCAACCTGAGATGCTTGTTTTGCCTTTATCTGTAAGGCTGAAATAGTGTTACCCATCTCTTCTGTTACAGGAAATATATTTTTGATAGCAGTTTCTAATTCTGATCCTCCTAGCCAGGGGAGAAGCAAACTGGTGGAAACCAGTTTGTCAAATGGCTTTTGCACAGAATATTTTGTACTTTGTTAGGTATGCTTGTGTAGACTATGCCCACCATTCCTGCCCATTAAAATCTCATGAGGTGGCAGCCCACGTTTTCTGTTCACAATGCTTCTTGCATGCATTAATGGTAGAGGTAACACATCCGTCCATTTCAGGCCAGTCTCTGCACAAATCTCTGCCAATTTTGTTTTCACAATGGTATTTTTTCCTCTCTGCAGCCTCACTCCACTGGATTGGGGGTGACAGCACAATGACACTATAGTGCTATTTGTAGGGCTTTATAGGTTTTCTGCACTGTTTGTCTTGGTAAAATGGGTCTGTTATTGCTATCTACAGTTAGAGAAATAATAAATAAAGGAATTGGTTCTCTCAATATTATTATTATTTTTTTTTTTTAACAGCAGGTGTTACATCTGCATGTTTACAAGAACAGGCCTCTACCTGTCCTGAGAACAGAGCTAAAATAACAAAGACATACTCAAAACCAGATTATTCAGACACTTGAATAATATCAATTTGCACTTTTACAAAGGATCCCAATGGTTTAGCGTATATATCTGTGTTTGTCTTCTCCCACTGTCTTATATTATTTACTTGAAAAAGTACCTAACATATGAAGATTCAAGAATTGGAACAATACAAACAAGTCTCAATCCTTTACACCTGAATTTCTGACAAAATGAAAGCCTCTTCCTGGTCATTCAAGCTATAGAACTGTTTGATTAAATAAAAATGTATATAAACTATGCTGACCCTAAATTTATATGGGCTATTAAAAATGGTAAATAACCTATTAAATTACCTCAAGTTTGCTTTTCAGTAGTAGCTGTGTTTTTGTATGCACAAACACTTTAATGTAGTTATTAGCTCAGTGATATCCTTAATGCATTCCATTGCCTTCAGCCCCTTCCAAAATAATTTTTAGAATAAACAAATAACTGAAAAACACACGCACAAGAAAAATCTGGAGCAAACAAATTCTGAGGCATAAGCTGCAATCGTCATCCCCCCACCCCCACATCCACCCCTTGCTGCTGTGTGCCACAGAACGGGCCACTTGATCAAGGGTGGGTATACCTTTTTTTCTCCTTACTGTACTCCCAAAGCCATTTAGATGCAGTTTGCGGGGAGTTGTAAACCACCCTGACCAGCTTCACTGCAGGTTCTGTCCTGTTTTTTAGGTGTAATTAGTGTGAAGTGATCAAACAATCTGTCACCTGAATCATCCCTGAGACCATCTTATCATTCTTAAGGGAAGAATCTTTTAAAGGGTTCCCAAAGAGGGCTACTTATGGGAGGAAAAATAATAAAACATAAATCCCCTTTGATTCTTGTTCACAGGCAGGATGGTATTCATTTGTCTAATGACAGCCCCACAAGAGATTTCCATGAGATACAATAGTTGCAGAGCTAAGTGATGTTTGTTCCCCTATAGTATACTGATTTCCTCTGTTACACACAGTTCTCCTAGTCATCTCCACCACGTTTAAATCTGTAAACTGAGGCTAATCTTTGGCAACAAGTTATCTTTTCTACATGATTTTCTATAAAGTTGAAAATTCAAATTGTAGGAAGCTCAGCCTTAGCCTGATTTTCTCAGATTTTGTCTTTTATTTTTCTTTCATTCTTTTATAGCTAATACCATTATTTGTTCAGTAGATGGAAGTAATCTCTTATAAGAAGTCTTAAACTAAAAGAGGAAAGGTTTAGGTTATATGTTCGGAGGAAATGGATATTAGAGGAAATTCTTTACTCAGAAGGTGGTGAAGCACTGGCACAGGTTGCCCAGAGAAGCTGTGGATGCCCCATCCCTGGAAGTGTTCAAGGCCAGGCTGGATGGGGCTTTGGGTAACCTGGTCTGGTGGGAGGTGTCCCTGCCCGTGGCAGATGGTTGGAACTGGGTAATCCTTAAGGTCCCTTCCAACCCAAACCATTCTATGATATGATTCTATGATGTGTGAGCTATATCCAAAAAGTGCATTATAGGAGTTAGTATTTATTAGTCTTTAAGGATGTTTTAATAGCCTCTAGGTTATAAATTTTGTTGTCAGATAAAAGGATATGTTAAATAAGGCTTCCTTGAAACAAATCATCGAACAGAGTAAAATAAAATAATAATAATAATAATAATAATAATAATAATAAATAAACACCAAATAAAAGTAATGAAAAAAGCATGGAAAATTCTGCTATCAATAGTCCAGATAATTTTTTTTTTATAAGCAATATATGGAGTTTTTACCCGAGTATCAGAACTTCATTAAAACTAATGTCAAAACTCTAGTTGTCAATCATGAAAAATTGTATATTATCTCAGGAATTTACTGCTGAAACCACACTTGTGAAACCAACCAGATTGCAAAACAGCAGTGGATTTGCACTGTGCTTAAAAATCAACATATGCATGCATTTTCTTTTACCTTCCAGCAGGCAGTATCCATAGGAAAGTGCCTTAGAAGGCAGTCATTGCTCTAACACAAAAAACCTGCTTGAAGCATCTAAGCTTTGAAGCTTTTGCCTTCCTGTTGCACATGGTCTGCAAACACAAAGCTATATCCTAGGAGCTCAGTATTGTGGATGGAAATTTCTATTCCAAGATTTTTGGTTACTATTAGAGCTAATGTATTACTCGGGAACTCCTTTCACCCTCTAATTCCATCGGTTTGTTTATAGTCAGGTATGAAACTCCATTTCTTTCTTATGCTGGCTTTACCATGCAAGCGAGTTCGTGTCAAACCACAGTAGTAGTAACTCCATTATTGCTGTTCCTGGCCTTGGCCAAGACTTGTAAAAATATTTAGGCAGCTACCACCACTCATGTGTGCTGCAGAGAACAGAAATATGATGGTTTTGTGGTCACTTACAAGATACATAAATTCATTTAAGCAGTCGTGTGAATGACTGTATCCAATAGCTGGAAGGAGGGAGGTCTTTTTAAGACCCTTGTGAGGCAGTACACGAGATAAGCGTATTTGAATGAAAAGAAGAGAAAGATTTAAAAATTTGCTGTCTGTACTGTGTACTTTCTTGTAGTCCCGAGTTTTCCTGACTGAAAGACAGAGCATGGAATAATTGTGGTGATAATTGTGATAATTTAAAAATGAATGGTGAGTCTCTTCTGTTACTGTTGTAGCACCTTTTAGTCATGATAAAGTTCACTCCATGGAGCTACCATGGTAACAGATTCTTTTTACACCACAGGAAGGATGCTTTAATAACTTGTACATGTCTCCTGTTAAGAGAGAGGACTCCTAAGAGATTCAGTCTTGCTTTACATAAAAACATAATATCCAGTGTGAGTAGGAAAAGGGGAAGAGGGAGAAAGCCCAGTACGAGGGACAAACTGAGGAGTGCTTTGCGCTGCTGGAGAATGTCGAGAGGTTCTCTTTTATTCCACATACCAAAGAGAAAGACTTGCTTCTGATGAAGTAGGTCATGATATACATAATCCTTAAATCTTTTTGGTCTGGATTCTTTTCTCCATCTACCAGAGATACTAATTTGAGAAGATCATTACACATTGTCTGCTGTTGTTAAACCCCCAGGTATGACCTGGGTGTGTTAGATTAAAGGAGAAAACATAATCTTGAAAAGAAAAGGTTCCTTCAAGAAATCTTCAGGTTAGCCCCTTCTTCAAGAAGACCTTGATGTCTGAAGATGTAGAGTCTGTGAAACTCTAGTGGAAGTTAAAAGGAGCAGAAAGCACTGTGCAAAACTGAGTTTCAGATTAAAAACAATTGCTTTGCCTTGGAGTCATTCAGACAGGAAAGGAAGACGTAGGCTTTGCTTTTTCTGGAATGCAATGACTTTTTTTTTTTTTTAAGAATAAATTAATGGTGTTATGGGTTTGTTCATAATGGAGAGGCAATGAGGAATGGAAATAAATTGACAGAGTGATGAGTGATAAACAATATATATTTTCATTAATGTAAATTGTATAGCTTGACTTTAAACTCAAATCTAAATGGTGCACTAACTGAAAATATGCAAAAATCAAACAAAGTGATATTAAGCATAATGAAAGAAGGAGTTACGCCATCAACAGCATCAACAGTCTCGTGACCCTACACAAGCTAACTGGCATTATGTTGATATTGTGCCACCTACAATTAAGAGAAGCTCTAATTAGTGCCTGAAAATGGTAAATGAGACACATTTGAGCCTTTAAACATCTCAGTGAATGAGACATGAAAAGAAATGACAAATGACAGTCCAAAGCACCACTGACTTGCAAATAGAAAGCAGAACCTTTTTTACTTTAGCATGGGAAACAGCTGGAAATAACAATCGAAAAGAAGCCATTATTAAATGCAGGGGTCAGTTTCAAACTGGTGAGATAAAATTTCCTTTTTCCCTTTTCCTTTCTTTTTTTCCTTTTCTAAAACAAAATTTTTCTTGTTTTAGCAAGGCAAGTGACTTTTGCTTTTATGGTGTTATGGTGTTTAAGTGAAATTCTTAAGTGTGTTTTATTTCTGATGTAAGTTTCTTCTGCTGAGCATATTCTGCAATACTTATGTGCTGGTTGCAATTCTGCCAATACCTTTTTTTTTTTTTTTAATGTTACTTCTTAAGCTGAGTAGGACACAAAATCCGCCTGACTTTTATTGAACCCTCTACACGATATAACTTGATGCTGTGTTAACTCAGCTGTTTTCCATACCACCTCAGGTGATAAAGTGCAAGGAGTACATGCAGAGGGACACAAACGCAAGCTCTGGTAGTTCTTTTAGTTTTTGAACAGGGTTGAACATCTGTGGTCTGCTGCAAGCCTGGCTGCCTTGGTATGCTGCCTGCAGCCTGTAACTTTGTTGCTTCTGTTTCAGGAGGTAGTTAATTCCGTACCAGCTGGAGGACTGCTGCTTGATCACACGTTATGTCCATGCAGACATGCCAATGAGCTGCTAAATAACTTCTGAAATGAAGACAGTGGCTCCCCAGTGCCACAGGTCATTTGAAACATTCTAGGGCGACACCTTGCAAGCTTTCCTTTTTCCATTCTGTTGTTAGCCACAATTCATATTTAGTCCCATAGCCTCCCGATTTAAGCTGGTGCAAATTCTAAGGAATTGTAGAGGCATGCCCTGAATGTCAGGGCGTTCAATGTAAGGGCTGCCCCAGAAGAGGAAGACCAGGACCTTGCAGCTAGACTTGTTCCACTGTCCCATCAGGGAGTAAGGCAGTACTGGGCTTTAGGCAACTCCATGCAAATGTGTTGGTCAGGGTCCAAGGGTGGAGCACAGAGGTCTGCAAGTGCACTCAATACCCCAACAATGGATCTACACTGATGTAACTGAAATAGAATTGGAGCGATTTCTTCTTATGGTATTGAGCTATACATTTGAATGCTTTCATTTTTTCCTTCAAAAATGTTAGTCTTGAGACAGGGAAAAAAGTAAAGGATGTTGATTCCGTAGGTCTTAGTTAACACAATCGTATGTTAACCACAAGGACAGGATGACCCCAGAGATAAGGGAGTAAAAGACTGTATGCATAGATAATGAAACCAGCAAGAACTGGTTTGACTGCTGAAGTCTGTCAAAGAAAGGAAGGGTCAGAAGTTTAGCAGCAAGGAAGACTTCTGGCCTTCATTGAAAGACCACCAGAGTACAGTGGACAAGCACCCAAGGACTCCAGTACACATGGGAATAGGGATGGGAACCTATGTTAATGATTCTTCGGAGACCTGATGAATGTGCAAGAGACTTACGGGAAATGAAATAAATATGTATATATCCCACTAATATAAGCACGCTGTCAGTAACCCTTGGTGTGTGTATGTGTGTTAGGCAGAGCAATCTCCCCCACACCCGGCATCATAATAAAGAATACCTGCTTAATAACTTTGGTTATTGAATTTTCACTGCATCAGTCTGTAGTCAGCCTGCCCACCTCTTTTGTCTTAGTGACATTTAAGAGTCATGTTTGTGACCATCAGACCTTGTAGGAACCTCACTAATGATATTTCTCAGCAGAAGAAATGCAATCCCACATTGGCAGGCAAAGTAGACTTATAAATAATCGTGGAAGAGCCAATGGTCTTTCTTCCACAGAGGACAGTTGCCAGCCTCTGCTAAAGAGTTACCTGAGGAGGACCGGCAGTAGGCTTCATTAACGTGCTTGTTGTTCTGTGACAACTACTAAACTACCATTCATTTTTGGGCAGGAGAAACTGGTAAACTGCAAACAGCAGAAGATAGGTGTGGAGTGATCCAAGACTCCTTAATATTAAAATGTGTCTCATGAAAACGGGAGAGAAATGTATGCCATGTGCAGAAGTATATAGCAGAGGCCTCAGGCTGTATCTTCCTTTTAGTGACTTCTACTTTGTATAGTAATGAACACATGGGTATTGTGGACCTTAATCCTAATTTTCACAGTTTTAACTGAATGGAAAAGCAATTTCTTGGGCTTCTTTTTTCTCTACTCTCTTTACAATATTGGCTACACCATGATGCAGGCTCCCTCTCTGGCCACCCAGAAATCTTTTCCCTCCACAGCCCATTCTCTGTGTAAGACAGCACTTCTTCAGTGAGCACAGAGGCACCAAACTAAATGATTTTGTGTGTGTAATGAACTAAGGATAAAATACAAGTTTAATCCAAGCGCATGAAAAATTATCAATTAAGAATTCTCATTAGCTGTATTTGGTTCTTTAACTGGGCTTTTTGAGTGTGTAATCTCAAGTGATAATTATTGGTGTCACTGGCCCATTCCTCTGTGAATATTATCTTTTAATTAATTCCAGAAACTGATTTCACTCCTTTTATCCCTTCCTACATAGTAGCACTTGGCTTTTTTTTTTTCTTTTTTTTTTTTTTTCAATTGTAAACAATATAACTCAGGATTACTTAAAAAAGGTCAGTAAAGAAAGACTAGTTTACTTCTTGAGTCCTTCCTGCACTGTGTGATCTTGTGATCTTCAGATGGGGATTGTAAATAAAATCTTGCTCAGTGGAAGTCTGTGAGATTTAAGACTTCGATCTCTGTCAACCAAGAATTTATCTGTGGATGCATTATGTAGATTTCAGGAAAGTATATATTAATTAAATAAAGTGAAGCAAAAGGAACACAGTATTATATTTGAGATTTTACATCACCACAGATAGGCTGATCTGTGACTCAGTGATATGAAAGATAGAACTCTTCTATTAAAATCAACAGACAGTAAATATCCAAATCTTCTGTACAATTTCAAAATGTATTTGGAAAATTATTGATTGGCAACTGCATAAGTGCAGTTCTAGGGTGCTTAGACAATGTTTGTGTTATAGCACTGCTACAGTAAAAATATATTTTTTAGTATGTTCAGAAAGAATAGATGAACCAACTTCACGATAATAAAACTTATTAAAACCTCCCTCTGGGTTGGAATCCAATAGTTTCTGAGGTACACAACAGTTTGCTGTAACTTTTTTTTTTTTTTTTTAATTTATGTTTTATTTCTACCTTCTTTGTACTTCTATTTTGGTAGGAAGCAGAAGTACCCCACTTCATTAGAAATTCCGTTTTCATTATTTCTAACTTGAGTAGAAACAGGATTTTCAAAACCTTACAGTATTGAGAAACTATTCTCCTAAGATTTCCAGTCAAGTTTTGCCAGTCTGAGAGGCAGCTACTAGTGTACAATACTCAGTATTTATATATATATGTTTTTTTGGGGTAGGGGCAGATGTTGTGCAGATGGTTCATGCCTTGGATCTCTGTGAATTCTCTTTCCTTTGGAATTTCAGCTAACATCAGATTCTGGTAGAAAACACAGTTACAGCAACTGCTCTCAGCCATTATTTCCATATGGATGAAAGGATTTATCCTTCATGTTAAACTTCTTGAACCAAAAGTTTCCCAAGCACCACTCACATTATTCCTAAATCCTCACATGGCAAATACAGACAGTTTTGTAATTATGGCAGGATGATAAGTGTATATAGGAGATTCCCGTGTATATAGGATATTCCCATGTATGTGTCCTGGGACATTGTTCTAATAAAGATGTACAAATATACAGAAAATACAAAGTTAAGGTAAATTCTGCTCCTTGTCATGAAAAATTCTTTCCATGTGGCACATTATGGGTTACTCGCATCAAGCTGGGTAAGATAGTTTCTAGAGTGGATAATATTGGCAGAGAAAGGAAAGCTGTTATCTTTCTGAGCAATCTGGAAGGATAAGTTTGCAGGGCTTATAAAGAAAGTTGACTTATCTCAGCCACATGTGTAACAATGGGTGGAAACATCACTTTCCTAAGTGAAGTGTTCTTGTCGGTACAAAGATGTGCCCTCAGTTTGAATTCCACATGTACTATTTCGTGGGGTAATTCAGTAAAAGTGATTTTACTTCTGCAAATGTTATTACAGACTTCAGGACCTGTGACTCCACAGGATTTTGGCTTATTTGAGGTTTGAAGGCCTAATCTTGTTTTCTCCTTGGAAATTTCAACTTCTAGTTTTTCAGACAAAGACTGATTTAAACATGCTTGCAAATTCTAAACAAACATCACAAGCACCTAATCTTAATTTATAATGACCCTCTGCCCTCCCGTCATTTGCAGCAAGAGAAGAGACATGGCCTTTCCACAGCAACTTGTGTTTGTAAAATGGTCTTTTAAAATTAGCCTGATCACACCACTCATGTAATTAGAAATAATTGAATTAGTTGCACTCTGTGAAAGAGGTGAGATCAATATTATAATTAAAACTTAATTTCTTTATGAATGAATCTTAAAATGAAATTTCTAAAAGGTTGAAAATATTTCCTTTTTTTTAGAAGTCATTATCATTTGTATTAAGTTTTATATCTTAAAAAGTAATCCCCAAAATTTTACCATCTTTTTTTTTTTTTTTTTTTTTTACTATTTTACTATCACTACATTTACTATCGCATTTACTAGATTTTACTATCACTTGTGTTAATATCATTAGTTAGTTTTATACATACCTTCAACAAAGGTTTTCGTTGTAACCTTTCAAAGAGGCAAGGCTTTATGAGGTACCTGCCAAAGACAATGAATACCAGATCCTGTAGTCAATATAAAAATGCAGCCAGTAGTGAAATAATATTCCACAAGGGCTTCTTCAATGTCAAAAACCATAGCTTAGAGGACATTCAAAGGCCAGTCCTGTTTGGAAGGAAAATATGCATTAGTGTTAGTAATAGTTCTATTTAAGTTTATGATTTAATTTCTTTCCCACAGCTGTATATCAGTAAGGAATCCAGTTCCAGGCCCCACTGGTAAGGTGTATTATTATTTTTTTTAATCTATCTTTATTTTATTTTATTATTTATTTTATTTTATTTTATTTTATTTTATTTTATTATTTTATTTTATTTTATCATTTATTATTATTATTTTTTCTGGCTTTTATGGAATATTGCTTTTCATATGGACACAACTATCTATTGAGTAATACTTCATCAGTGTGTCCCACTGTGATTTATTACCTCAATACATCATTAGAGTGACAGCTGGCTCTGATGATGCATGATCTAATACATCATAAGAACAACAACTCATTTGGATTATATATTACATAAGATTAATACATACAACACTTTTTAATCTCCCTCCTCTCTTTCTTAGCTGTGGACATGACTGTTACTTAGGGCTGCAATGGCACTGAAAGTATTTCCAGTTTTACTTTCTACTTTCATTCTTGAATGTACAATGGCATATCAGAATATGCATCAGAATAAAATCAACTGTACTAAGTAAGGGGAACTCAGAAGAAGCCTGTTCTTAACTTGATCCACAAAATGCAACGTTTTCCTGTTTTAATCAGTGCAAAGTTTCTCAAAAAAATCATGTTCCATCTTGCAAAGTGTGGCTTTTTACACTGGCAACCTCGTTTCAGCTGTGAGAAGTCAATGGAAAGGACTGCATGAACTTCACTGTGTTCAATGTTGGTCACTTACAGAAGAGGAGAGCAGAGCAGTGTTTGAAAACCAATCTGTAAGGTCTCTGAGGAGTCATCTGCAAATTTTTTTATTTTTTATTTTTTTTCAAATTTGGAAGACACTGGACTTACAGTTGAATAAATAGATACATTAGCTTACTGTGGCTGACTCGGACTTACGAATATGTGATAAAAACAACAGGGTGGGGGAAGCATATGTAAGAAATTTATTTTCTATAATATTAGCTGAATGAATAGTGCCTCTTGACTTTTTGGCCTCTCTAGTACAGGAAAAGAGGAGCTAATGCAGTCACCGGGGAGGAATATATATATTTTTAAATCTTAACTAGAGGAAAAATACACACACTCTTAAATTTATTTGGAAATTTCTCACCTCTTCTAGAAGTAGATAGGAATCTGCATGCCTATGTACATCACAGTATAATACAGGAAGTATGTATGCTAACATATATAATTAGAAGAATTAACGGGGTCCCTATTGCTTAAGCTTGTAAAGTTAACATGGAGAACCTTCTGTTGTAACCACAGTAACTAAACTGTTTCACCTTGAAAACAAAAGGGACTGCTTTGATTGGGGTACTCAAAACATGCAAACATACAGCAATCAGATCATTCTTCCACCCCCCCCAGCTGGAGGTTTCAGCTGGCCTCTGTTGAGGTTACTGGAAGTTGAGGACCCGTTTCCTTGCTCTGGATCTCTCATAACAAAAGATCTGCAGTAACAGCAACAACTGAGAAAAAGGATGATAATAAATATGGAACTGACTGACATTAATTTCTGTGTCCTGTTGCCTCGACTGTGCACAAGCTAGTAACTCTGTATTTGTCTTATATATTTCAGCCTGTGTGGTGTTAAAGAAGGTATCAGGTTTACACAACAGTTTAGGCTTAAAGTTATTTTTTTCCTTCCTTCCTTCCTTCCTTCCTTCCTTCCTTCCTTCCTTCCCTCCTTGCCTCCTTCCCTCCTTCCCTCCTCCCTTCCTCCCTTCCTCCCTTCCTCCTTTCCTTTCTAAAACAAGACATAAATTAATGTTTTAAATAAGCGTTGGGAAAGTACTTAAGTGTGTGTGCTTGAAGTCTAGCAAACATCAGTGTATAGAAGCCTGCTAATATAAGTTGCATCAACGAATTGAGACAGTATGAAGGTTTTTTTGAGAAAATTCACAGACAATACCAAATTGGGTGTAACTGTTGACCCCATCGAGGGTGGGGAGGCCTTGCTGAGAGATCTGGTCAAATTAGAGGGCTGGGCAATCACCAACAATATTAAATTTAACAAGAGCAAGTGCTGGATTCTGCACCTGGGAAGGGGCAACTCTGGTTAAACATACAGACTGGGGGACGAGAGGCTGGAGAGTAGCCCGTCAGAAAGGGATTTTGGGGTTTTGATCAACAGCAAGCTGAACATGAGCCAGCAGTGTGCCTTGGTGGCCAGGAGGCCCAATCATATCCTGGGGTGCATCAAGAATAACATTGCTAGCCAGTTAAGGGAAGTGATTTTCCTGCTCTATTTAGCACTGTTGCAGCTTCACCTCGAGTACTGTGTGCAGTTTTGGGCACCACAGTATAAGAAAGATATAAAACTGTTAGAGAGTGTCCAAAGAAGTCAACAAAGATCATAAATTGTCTAGAGGGGAAGACATATGAGGAGTGGCTGGAGTCCCGTGCATTGTTCAGCCTGGAGAAGAGGAGACTGAGGGGAGGCCTCATGGCGGTCTACAACTTCCTCACAAGGGAGAGAGGAGGGGCAAACTCTGATATCTGCTCTCTGGTGACAAGCGACAGGACCCGAGGGAGTGGCTTGAAGCTGTGACAGGGGAGGTTCAATCTGGATATCAGAAAAAGGTTTTTCACCAAGAGGATGGTCGGTCACTGAAACAGGCTCCCTATGGAAGTGGTCACAGCACTGACCTTGCCAGAGATATAGAAGCTTTTGGACAGCACTCTCAGACACATAATCTTATTTATTTATTTATTTATTTTGGTGGTCTTTTGGGGACCCAGGAGTTGTACTCGATGATCCTTGTGGGTCTTTTCCAATCTGTATATTCTGTGATTCTATAATTCTAATCACAGGAGGAGTTTTTCCTTAGTTTCTAGCAAAGTTAAAGGAATCTCTAACCTAATCCTTCCAACAGATGCTTACTCATTGAGACCTTTGAGTTTGCCTAATATCTGTAATATCATGACTATCATGTGCAGGTGCTGCAGATCCAGAACGTCTAGTAGTTCTAAACTACTACTACTAGTTCCAGTAGTAGTAGTTCTAAACTACTTAGAAATAAGCTTTAGTAATGCTTGTAAGACTTTTCTGCCTTGATTAGAGAAAGGGAGAATTCTAGAGCAACACACCATTTTTTCACCTCACACTTAAACAAAAACAAAAACAAAAACAAAAAACCACAACATTGTGGGTAGAGATGTGGTAATGCTTTTAAATGTTGATAAAAATGTCTTCTTTCTCCCACCTAAAACAGCTGTACGAAGTATTGACTTATTTCAGTGAACCTGTGTCATATTCCTAGAAATTCAAGAGTTCATTTGAATTTGCTTTTCCTTACTGTAAGCTACATTCTTTTATGATTTTTGTTTTGTTTTGTTTTGTTTTATTTTATTTCATATTTTACTGTTGAATATCTTCTAAGAAATTTGCAAAATAATTCATCTAACTGTCAATTAAAGGAGTTTATATTGGAAAGCAAACATTTTTACTTATGTTAATCCCAAACTGATTTATTTCCTTTGAATTTTGTCCAGCAAAATGAAAAAAATAGATTTACTGATAAAATGCTATTTCAATTTGGTGATTGAAAAGTAAAACTAGAAAAATTCAAAGAGAAAATGAACATGCGTCTTTTAACAACGAGACCTAATAACTCCTGGCATAAAAATATTTAGTTAGAGTTGTGCCAGGTCTATCATTAATTGAATTATTTCAGTCAAGACTGAGTATCTTTCTGAAATGTCCATTGTAACTTGGCTAGAATTTGGTGACTTGATTTGGGATTAGTGAGGTTGCCTTCTGTGGTTTACTGCAAGTAAGACTATGTGGTTGCTGTAGCTTTACAAAGCCTTAGAAATCCATAGCAATATGTTGCACAAAGCAGAAATCTAGAATTGGACTGGGTATGGTTAAAGCTTTTTTATCTTTAAGAAAACCTGTTCCCTCAAGTAACAGCAAGTATTAATTTTTCTTTTCTCTGAGACTCAGTGACAGACATCAGACAAATTTACAGACTGCTTGTCCTTGATGGTCCCATACTGCCTGCAATGTTACCCAGGGTTAACTTTCAAAATCAAGTAACTCTTCTGCTTCCTCCTTGCACACATGCACCAAATGACAATAATTTGTCTTTCATTTGTATAGGAAAAAAAAGAGAGAAAAAAAATAGAAAAGAAATGGGCTGTGTGGAAATTCAAAAACTAAAGGCATCTGTCTTGTCAGACTTGGGCAGTCCATAAGAGGTATGTGTGGTTTTAGTAGTGACATGGTGTGTATGTGAATTGCCATGCTGCAGGCCACTTTAATGCACAGGGCTTAAGGTCACCCAACAAATACATACAGAAGGGCTTTCTTTACCCCCTTCACTTTTCCTCCTTCTCCCTTGGTTTCTCTTTTCCCTCCTTCCTTTTCCCTTTTCCTCCTGCTTACCATCAGGCACTCCTCTCTTACCCTCTTCCTCCCTCTTTGAAAGCCTTCTTGGACATTTTTTTTCAATGTCTCTAACTGGCCAAACATGCATCCTGACCCATTCTTTGCCTTATTTCCTGTTTTAATCGAGTGTCGAAGGTTATGCATTGCTATTGGAGCAGGACATGAGTGGTAGCAGGGGTCAGGGCCTCTGTGGCTTTCTATTAGAGCCATAAAACCAAAATGGAATGATAATTTCACCTGCTCTAACCCCAATTTTTCCAAGATGTGATAGGCATTGACCTTAGTGTTTGACTGCCATTGACTATGTAAACTGCAGCCACCCTAATTCTGCTTACTAAACAATAAAAGTGCCCTTTATGACCAGGATGGGAAATAAAACAATAAAACATACACATGGAAGATCCAAACAAATAGATTAATCCAGGTAACATAAAATGATAAAATAATGCCTCATAGGGGAGGTCACACCCTTTGTTTGACTGGTGTGCCCCTGCAATAATTTCTTCTACCAATTTTCAATTTTTTCTTCTTGGCAGAACATCTTTCTCCATGGGTTGGGACATTGGCAATAAATCTTAATTGCTAGAGAAGTCCCATCCATGCCACCTCAAATGTTTATGGATCTAAGGAGAGTGGGTTGTTTTGTTCTGTGTGAGTGTGTTTTGGAGAAAGTCAAGAAACTCTTTCATTACTTTTAAGGAAATTTTGAATGAAATGTAGGAATATTTCTAAAAATATTCCTGTTCAAAGAATAAAATAAATAGACTGAAGCCTATAAATTAAGGGTGTTAAAATATTAGCATCCATTTATTAAGAATGTCTAAGCTGGAATTTTCATCTTGGCCCATATCTCAGTCAGATCAGTTGAGATACTTTCTTATACCTCAGAGGTTTTTGATCTGTGCTCACAATGAAGAACCTCCAAAATTTAGCTTGAGAATAACTTTTAATATGGCACAGTTAGTATAAAATGACAAAGTTTAATTCCAAATTATTTAATAATAAATAAAACAGAACTTCAGAAGGTGTTGAGATTCATTCTCTGTTGAACTTGTACTGGTTTTAACAGAGAACTTTGAGAAGGTATTTAGTAAAATAATCTATTTTCTTCACAAATTATCCTAAAATTTGAGAGACTGTAATCAACCAAAATTTATTACTTGTTCTACTTGTTTCTACAGAACATTTTTGCCCAGACTGTAGCTTTTAAATCAGATTATGCAAAACAATAACAGTGACATCTATAAGCTTTGCCATAGCAACAGTGAGGAACTCCAGTGGGTCAGAAAGGAGGACAGCCGTCTTTCATTTCCTATTGATGTTAGTATCCATGGAAACCCCTTTAACAGTATCTGCATCAGGCTGAGAAAACAGGTAAGCTTTCTTCTAAAAGGCAGTGCATTAAAAGAACACAATCCTTTGCAAGGTTAGCTCTTGAAAGCCTTGAAGAACCCCTTAGCTGAGAAAGCTGGAGGACTGAAAATCCTCACTTTCTTTACTAAGAAGCTCAGCTCCAGAGAATCACATTAGCACTCTGTAATATGGACAGAGGAAAGTAAAGCCTTTGCTCCTTGCCTAAGATGTTATACCCCTGAGAGCTCACTTTCTTCACTAGGAGAATATACTGCAGAGGCGATTATGTGAACCAGGAGATTAATTATGAATAAAATTCAATGGGGAGAGACTGACAGAAGTACAGGCACTGTATGTTTAAAAAAAAAAAAAAAAGAAAGAAAAGAAAAAAGAAAAAAGACTGAATTGCAGGAATTCCAGATGGCAAGTGCCTGTAAACTAAGAATATGTGCACAGAAATATTATTCACATGGTAGCTTTTTAAAATATTTGTAAACTCAGCATTTTATGGATAACTGGTTTGGAGGAAATGGTGTTATCTCCTTCTCCCATCTGGGCTATTTGAGTGAGAAACAAAGGCTGTCATGTTTTTAAATCATCACAGTGGAAGGCCATTCCTATCTCCCTCTTTCCATTTCCACAACTAAATTAACATGGACAAGATTTCAAGTAACAAATGGTTACAACTTCATCACTTTGTGATTCCTTCGCAAATAAAAAATGTCACACGCTAAAGTTCAGTCAGGAAGCATTTTCTGATAACTTTTAAACCCAAAGTATTATCTAAAGTTTGAAATGAAAACCAAACCAAAACAAAAAAATCACTACAAAAAAAAAAGAAGACTGTGTTAAATTTGAATGTAATGCTTTATTAAATTCACTGGATTTGGGATTATGTCCCATGGGGTGAATTTTTAATATATAATAATGAGAAAAGTAATCTTCTGTAGTAGATACTACATTTTAGTTAATTGCATAATGTCATTATGAATGTAACATTGTGGCAAACTTCTCTGCCTCCCTCTCTCCCTCTTTCTCTCAGGCACACTTGCACGTCACTGAATGATCTAATCTCTCTTTCCTCAGTGAAAGTTAAAATCTGAGTTCTACTAGTGAACCAGTAGTTTGTAGCTAAGTACAGAATATCAGGATAACACAGTTTACATGACACACAGTTGACTAAGGAATCATCCTGAGGTCTAGTAGATGGAGGAATCGTATTATTAGAAGGACCTTGTTTTTTGTTGTTGTTTTAGGTTAAAAGCAACTCTATACGTTTGACCATGATAGCTTTGATATATGTCCTAAAGTAACCTGACAAGTACAAATTAGATCTACCTTGTGAAACCATGAAGATCATGAGCAGGAAGTCAATTTAAGAAGAAAGTAAAGGCAATAGAGTGAAACACCTAAGTACACTTTCTGTCCAAATGCATGCAACCCAAGTATTTCAAGTCACAGATTCTTGTAAAACAATTTAGGATGGAAGAGAGCTCTGGAAGTCTTCTAATCCACCCCCTGCACATGGTCCCTATCTTGATCCTCTGTCCTGTGGTACTGCATAACTCCTACAAGCTACAGCATTACGATCAGAGACCTGGGAGGCCCTGGAAAGGCCAAAATCAACATTTCTGAATTCCATGGCTGCAATTCTCTTTTGGTCATTTTTCTTGGGATCTTAAATTTCAGTCTCTTGGTTGCTACAGCCAAATCTACCTCTGATCTTCATGTCTTCCACCATTTCTTTCTTCTTTGTGAGTACCAGGTCCAACAAAACAGCACTTCCAGTCTCTTTATTGGTTACAGACTTGCACAAAGTCATTGTCTAGAGTTGCCAGAAAACACCTGGTCTGCTTGTGCTTGGCTGTATTGCCCTTCCAGCAGATATATTAGCATTTGTAGATATTTATACAGAGGGTCAGAAATTTCAGATTGGTTTAGCGCACAGCTAATAAACAAGAAAAAGGAAATTGCCACTGGATGTGGAGTATGAGAAATAAAATTTTCAAATAGCTATAGGAATATTGATAAAAGGAACCCTAATTCTGCTTCAAACTCTTCTTATTGTACCTAAAACCTGGTTAGTTTAGTAGATGAGGTGTGGGTGAGTCACCAGGGCCAGTGCCAGCTCTGAGTAAGAATGCAAGTCCTTGAACTCACACTCTTGGAATAGCTCGGTTGAAGCTTGTTAGTAGGGGTACTGTTGTTGCTCCTGTAGAAGGACTGGCATATGGACTTTTAGAAAGAAGCACCAGTTTCTTTTCTAGCTTTTAAAACCTCTAACAGATGTTTCATTTGTACTGTAGTTGAAACTCTCATTTAGGGGTTAATAAACAAGGTCTTGAGGTGCAACATACCCAATTTCTCTTTGTGAAATTGGGAAACAGTCAACCTCGAAAGTGTGAATCAAATAGCAAATGTACATATTCTAGACACAGATATTCTGGTAAGTTTTGTGGGAAATAAACATATGTATATAAACAGTGCACTTTAAAATAAGAGAGGAATAACCACACATTGTCCAGATTTTGTGTATAGCCTGGGTGGATAGATGATATCTCTTATTCTGTCCTCTAGACAGACAGCTTTTGGAAAATGGCTAAGGTCATGTGTTTAAGTTAGGGGTGTGTGCGGGTGTGTGTGTATGCGTGCATGCATTCCTGTGCTGGGTTATACTCAAGGTCAGAATAGAGGATCTAAGGTTACTGCTGGCCTTTAAAAATCTTTATCTGAACCTGTCTTTCTGACCACGTTCAAGTAAAGAAAGAGATGTGTCTCCCTAGGCAAGAAAAACTGCCTGTCTTTATACTCTCAGGATGTGGGGTTTGCTTTATTTCTAGTCATTGTGTAAGGTCACTTATGAATCTTCTCTTTTCTAAAATGAAAGGGCAGGGGCAAAATCACACCACTAACTGCAAGAAGTTATTCACTAAACTGCAGTGCAGAACTCTCTTTCAGAGTTCTTTGGACCACGCATTTCTCCAATACAGGTAAAGTAGCCTCAGCAGTAGATGTTCCCAGAGACACAGTTTTTCTGGAAGTAGAGCTGTTGCAGTATTACAACATACATTTGTGAAGCATTCATCAAAAACTGCTTTTGACCGAACACTTTTGTATGACTGCTTTGCTAAAGGCTAATATAATTATCATTACACCTCACGTCTGAATACCATGCTCGCAGTCAAAACTGCTGGTTGTAACTCATAGTGGAATAGTACTGGAAAAACTTGTAGGTAGGAGTTGTTACAGGAGAATACAACAATTTAACAATAGCTAATTGCAAGAGCTAAAAAAATCAGATAAAAACTTAATTCTTTCCACCATTTTCCTTTAGACATCTTTTCATGAAGCAGTGACCGGTAATTTACAGAGCAGTTTGATTAAAGAAGTCTTTGAGAAGATGACATACTCCTCAGGGTCTAATGCATTTGCATGGGACACTGCATTGGATGTGAATGTGATCACAGTTAAAGACAATATATTTGAAGAAATCATATTTTCATGTGTAAAATTCTTAGCCTCATAATCAGAGACTTGTGGGAGATCTGGGTCAAAGAGACAAGGCAGGGGAGAGGTTTCGGGACCCCTGAAGGAGGCTAAGAGGGCAAGAAATTCTGGGTTTAAATTTTGCACAGATCAGCTGTTCTCACAACATCTACAGTTGCTAAGTGTAATTCATCTACTTTCTTGTGTATGCAACATCCTTTGCTTTATTTTGTTTTGTTTATGAAAATACTGTATTAATCTCCAAGAAACTACTTGTGGAAAAGGAGCTTTTTTTTTTTTAAAAAAAAAAAGAAAAGCACAAGCATAAATATTCCTCTAATACAAATCTTCCATCACACCTCAAATGTCCTTTAAGAAAGCTTAAAAAATATTTTTGTTTCCTTTTCTATTCAAAAATATTTTTTTAGTGAAAGCACATATTATTGTAGCAAAGTTTGACAAAAATTGTCCTTATCTTAATACACGGCCTTAAAATAATAAGTTTGATAACAAGAATCATATCTATGTTCATGGCTGTTAAACAAGTACCACTACATGGAGATGTGGGCTGCAAGAACAAATGATGAGTGAAATTTTCACATGCAGGAGACAGTAACATTTTATGATAGCCAAGATAATTTTTCTGTTATCACTATCAAAACAGAAGTTAATCATGACGATAAATTATCAGAACTATTGATCAAAGTTTTTTCGGTGGCAAAGTATTAGACTCACCCACATATTGTCTGAAGACATGTGTCCTGTCAGATCATGGGCAGTGCGGAGGTACTACTGCAGCTGATCAATATGCACCATCAGGAGCAGGTACAGCACTGTGACATAACATACAGAATCACAGAATCACAGAATCGTCTAGGTTGGAAGAGACCTCCAAGATCATCTAGTCCAACCTCTGTCCTAACACTAACAAGACCTCCACTAAACCATATCACTAAGGGCTACATCTAAACGTCTTTTAAAGACCTCCAGGGATGGCGACTCAGCCACTTCCCTGGGCAGTCCATTCCAATGCCTAACAACCCTTTCCGTAAAGAAGTTCTTCCTAATATCCAACCTAAACCTCCCCTGGCGCAACTTTAGCCCATTCCCCCTCGTCCTGTCACCAGGGACGTGGGAGAATAGACCAACCCCCACCTCTCTACAGCCTCCTTTAAGGTACCTATAGAGAGTGATGAGGTCGCCCCTGAGCCTCCTCTTCTCCAGGCTAAACAGCCCCAGCTCTCTCAGCCGCTCCTCATAAGACTTGTTCTCCAGACCCCACACCAGCTTCGTTGCCCTTCTCTGGACTCTCTCGAGCACCTCCATGTCCTTCTTGTAGTGAGGGGCCCAAAACTGAACACAGTACTCGAGGTGTGGCCACACCAGAGCCGAGTACAGGGGGACAATCACCTCCCTAGACCTGCTGGCCACACTGCTTCTTATACAAGCCAGGATGCTGTTGGCCTTCTTGGCCACCTGAGCACACTGCTGGCTCATATTCAGCCAACTATCAACCAGTATTCCCAGGTCCTTCTCGGCCAGGCAGCTTTCCAAGCACTCATCTCCCAGCCTGTAGCGCTGCTTGGGGTTGTTGCGCCTCAGATGTGGGACCCGGCACTTGGCCTTGTTGAACTGCATACAGTTGGCCTCAGCCCATCAGTCCAGCCTATCCAGATCCTCCTGCAGAGCCTTCCTTCCCTCGAGCAGATCGACACACGCACCTAACTTGGTGTCATCTGCAAACTTACTGAGGGTGCACTCGATCCCCTCATCCAGGTCATCGATAAAGATATTAAAGAGGACTGGCCCCAGTACTGAGCCCTGGGGGACTCCAGCAGTAACCGGCCTCCAACTGGATTTGGCTCCATTCACCACAACTCTTTGGGCCCGGCCATCCAGCCAGTTTTTAACCCAACGAAGCGTACGCCAGTCCAAGCCAAGAGCAGACAGTTTCTTGAGGAGAATGTTGTGGGAAACGGTGTCAAAAGCCTTACTGAAGTCAAGGTAGATCACATCCACAGCCTTCCCCTCATCCACCAAGCACGTCACTTTGTCATAGAAGGAGATCAGGTTAGTCAAGCAGGACCTGCCCTTCATAAACCCATGCTGACTGGGCCTAATCGCCTGGTTGCCCTGCAAGTGCCGCGGGACGACATTCAAGATAATCTGCTCCGTGAGCTTCCCTGGCACTGAGGTCAAACTAACAGGCCTATAGTTCCCCGGGTCTACCCTCCGGTCCTTCTTGTAGATGGGCGTCACATTTGCTAGCCGCCAGTCGACTGGGACCTCTCCTGATAGCCAGGACTGCCAATAAATGGTGGAAAGCGGCTTGGCCAGCTCCTCCGCCAGTTCGCTCAGTACCTTCCGGTGGATCCCATCCGGCCCCATCGACTTGTGTACATCCAAGTGCTGTAGCAGGTCGCCAACCATTTCCTCGTGGATAGTGAGGGCCACATCCTGTTCCCCATCCCCTTCCACCAGCTCAGGGTGCCGGGTATCCAGAGAACAACTGGTTTTGCTGCTAAAGACTGAGGCAAAGAAGGCATTGATTACCTCAGCCTTTTCCTCATCTCTTGTTGCTAAGTTTCCCCCCGCATCCAGTAAAGGATGGAGATTCTCCTTAGTCCTCCTTTTTGTGTTGATGTATTTGTAAAAACTTTTTTTGTTATCTTTAACGGCAGTAGCCAGATTTAGCTCCAGATGAGCTTTGGCCTTTCTAAATTTGTCCCTGCACAGCCTCGCAACATCCTTATAGTCCTCGTGAGTAGCCCGCCCTCTTTTCCAAAGATTATAAACCCTCCTTTTTCTCCTAAGCTCGAGCCACAACTCTCTGTTCAGCCAGGCCGGTCTAGTTCCGCGCTGGCTCATCTTTGGGCACGTGGGGACAGACCGCTCCTGAGCCATTAAGATTTCCTTCTTGAAGAGTGCCCAGCCTTCCTGGACTCCTCTGCCCTTCAGAACCTCCTCCCAAGGGACTCTGCCAACCAGTGTAGTGAACAGCTCAAAGTCAGCCCTCCGGAAGTCCAAGACAGCGGTTTTACTGGTCCCCTTCCTGACGTCACCAAGAATAGAGAACTGAACCATTTTGTGGTCACTCTGCCCAAGACAGCTCTTGACCACCACATCTCCCACCAGTCCGTCACTGTTTGTGAACAGAAGGTCTAGTGGGGCACCTCCCCTGGTAGGCTCTCTAACCAGCTGCATCAGGAAGCTATCTTCCACGCTCTCCAGAAACCTCTTAGACTGCTTTCTCTGGACTGTGTTGTGCTTCCAGGATATGTCTGGGAAGTTGAAGTCCCCCATGAGAACAAGTGCTGACAATTTTGCGGCTTCTGCCAGCTGCCTGTAGAACTCCTCATCTGTCTCCTCATCCTGGTTCGGTGGTCTATAACAGACCCCCACCAGGATGCTTGCCTTGTTGGTCTTCCCTCTATACATAGCAGCTAGTTTCAAAGGAGACAGCATTTAGAAGTTCCTGTTATTGACTGATCAGCATCATTGGCTGACACTCTCAGCAACAACTAATATATCTTTGTTGTTTCTCTGGACTGATTTTGTATTGTTTTATTCCTTTCCTCTTCTGTAGTTTAGAGATGTCCCATCTGTTACATCTATCATGTTTTAGGTTATTATATATATATATTTATAAATATATATATATTAATCAGATTTGCAGAGGGATGCAAAACCCACTAATAAGTGCTATTAAATTACATCTAAACTGTTTTATTTCCAACCAGGTTCTTATTCAAATATCTTTCCTAATATGATAGTTTGCACTGACTTCCGATTTTTATTCCTGATGGTTTTTCCACTTGCTCATAAGATCTGCTAAATTAATCCTCTATTCCTGTTCCCCATGGAGAGGATCTTTCACCCCAGCTTCTGTCTATTGAAGAGCTTCTCTACAGAGTATAATCTTGGATTTTAGTTAAGCCAGGGCCTGACACTAGTCCTCATCCTGCAGTACAGGAGACAATAATGTTGTTCTCCCTTGAGGAGAGACTTCCTCCTAGAACACCGTGCCTCCTAGTTCTCCTGTTTGCAGCAGAAGTGGCTACACATATATCCATATTACAAAGTAAAATGCACAGCTGAGCAAAGGCAGGCAAAACCAGGTTTGGCTATTTGTACATGGTAGTGCAATTTTCTTTATAGAGATATCAGAAACAAGCAAAGTTGTAGCAGCAAATATCATATTAATTCCACTAGTTCTCTGCCTGACTTCTTCATTAGCATAATCCAGAGTGAGCAAGTACACTGAAAAGTGAAAGCAAAAAGGGACTGAAGGAGAAGGTAGAGAGGTGTAGGCTAAGGCTGATCTAAGCTAGTCCTTCAATACATTTTTCTGACCTTCAGAATTACTCAGGATCTGGTTAGCTGTGAATACGAACAGAAATCTGAAGCAATACATCATTTATATTTTTCCATCTATCTCTAATATTAACTTTATGCTTTTTCTCTTCCTATACTCTTTTATTTCTATTAGAGACTAATTTGTCATTTATATTTATCTGGAAGATAATGCTCTGAAATATTAAACATATCTCCAACTGAACTGATTAAATCTACAGATTTGTGGCAATGTAGTACACTTCGTGGCATCCCACATCTTGCTGGGAGAGGCCATCACCATGCCATGAGATCTTTTACATCACATTATATTTAATCCCATGGTTGTTGTAATGGCTGTTGCTAATAAAAACAAGATCTGAGTTCATAATGTTCCCTAGCACCACATTAACCTTACATCAGATTAACAAGTAATATCACTGCAAACAATAACTAGTGTAGCTGAATATCATACATTGTGATAGGAGCGAACAGTAGAAAAATGAGTCAGTGGAGTAGAAATATGTTTAAAGGCTAACCTTGTTATATGAAAACAGATGTTCTACTAAAGGTTATCTCTAGAGGAAGGCTTTTATATTTTATCTATTTATTTATTTATTTATTTATTGGGGGGGGGTGTTGTTCATTTGTTTGTTGTTTTGTTTTTGTTGGGTTTTAATAATTGTTTTATTTTATGCTTAAATGTGATTTATTTTGGAAAAATGAAGAATTAATATTAAGAACTTTTGGGGTATTCAAAATTTCCATTACTAAATTTATATACTCTTTAGTTCATAGACTTTTCAGCTTATTAGAATATGGGCTTTCTATGGGCATTTTTTCCTGCACTCCAGACAAACTTTAAGATCTATGGATTATTTTCTGGTTTCCAACACATACATCTGT
This sequence comes from Cygnus atratus, assembly GCF_013377495.2. Classification (NCBI taxonomy): domain Eukaryota; kingdom Metazoa; phylum Chordata; class Aves; order Anseriformes; family Anatidae; genus Cygnus; species Cygnus atratus. The sequence continues at coordinate 72,020,304 of NC_066396.1, forward strand.
TCCTTGCAACATTTGGTATTATACAGACAATAACACTCTTGATACATAGCAATTCTTGAAAAAAAAAAAAAAGATAATTGAAGGAAATACAAAATTAAGAAAAGCAAAATTTCTTTTAATGCTTTGTAGCAACATTTTCTTTCACTTTTGTCACTGTTATAGACCTTCTATGGGAAAATTTATAAGGGAGGGAAAATATTTGCAAAAATGAAGTCTGATAGCAAAGAAACAGTGAGATGGAGTGTCCTCTATAAAATTGTGCTCAGTAGCAAGGGAAAGACTATTTATTAACCTGTCCAAAGTTCATGTAGCTGTGTGAAACCTGAGGCAGCAGGTTACATTGACCTCTGCTAAATCTTTTTCAGTTCTATCTAGGATGAAAACTGTGACTGTCTGGCTGGTGGTGTTAGACTTCAAGCCTCCTCCTGCTGTTTGGGTGCTGCTTTGCTCTCTGATAGTGGAAATGGTTGCAAAATAAAATTAACTCTGTGAAGCAGTTGCAGTATTCTAAAATCTAATAATAGATTTTCTAGAAAACATCTGCTGCATAAATGGAAATTCAAGCCAAGAAACAAGTCATGGACTTACAAATTTCCATGCAGTGTGGTGCAAAGGCTTCTAGTTCAATAGTAATACTAAATTGTCTTAATTACCCTGCTTCTGAGACTCAGAGCTAGGCCAGGTGCCTATGGAGAACATAAAGATTTTACTTTTGGCTTTTCCATCAGTTTGAAAAGTGCCCCTGGTGAAGTTACTTGATAGCTCTCCTCTAGCTGAACATCCTCAAGAAATACTATTCTGACATTTACAAGCTGAAGTCCAGCTAAGGGACAGTGCAGCTTGGATGTATCAGGACATGCAGAGTCTTCAGGCAGAGCAGCAGACAGCAACATGCAGTTAAGTTACTGTCATTAGTGGTCTTGAAAAAAATAAAAATAAAAAGGAAAGGGAGAAGAAGAAAGGTAAAGGAAAGAGATAAGTGAAAGGGAAGGGGGAAATGAGGTTAGGCAAGGCAAGAAAAGAGAGAATTTTTCTTGATTTACAGGGAGGGGAGGAAAGCAGCTCCATGCAGACAGTTGTATGGTGTAAATGCAGTTTACTGAATGCGTGGCATCCTTATGAGGCTGCTTTGTCTTAACAGGGATGTGTAGTTGTTGTGGTTTAGCCCGGCTGGCAGCCAAACACCACACAGCCGTTCGCTCACCCTCCCCCCTCCCTCTCCGGGATGGGGGAGAGAAACGGGAAAGTGAAGCCTGTGAGTTGAGATAAGGACAGTTTATTAAGACAGGGAAAATAATAACAATAACAATAATAATAATAATAATAATAATAATAATAGTAATAATGTGTACAAAGTGATGCACAATGCAATTGCTCACCACCCGTTGACCGATGCCCAGCCTATCCCCGAGCAGCCGGCCCCCCCACCCCGGCTAGCCACCCCTATATATTGTTCAGCATGACGTCAGATGGTATGGAATACCCCTTTGGCCAGTTTGGGTCAGCTGTCCTGGGTCTGTCCCCTCCCAGCTCCTGCTGCACCCCCAGCCTGCTCGCTAGCAGGACAGAGCGAGAAGCTGAAAAGTCCTTGGCTTGGTGTAAGCATTGCTCTACAACAATTAAAACATCGGCATGTTATCAGCGCTCTTCTCATCCTAATCCAAAACATAGCACCCTGCCAGCTACTAGGAGGAAAATTAACTCTGTCCTACCTGAAACCAGGACAGTAGTATATGTTCTCCTGTTTTGCTTTGTTTGAGGATGAGTGTTTTTCCTGTGAATACCTTGAAATACGATTCAGCTGCTCACTAAAATCCCATCTTTTTCAGTACTTTTTAGCTGATTGTATACTGCCTTTCATGTATAGTAGTTTTTAAAAAGCTAAGTTGCTATGGTGGAACCCTTAAAAAAGTAATCTTTGTCGCTAGTCAAGAAACCTCCAAAAGTTAATGGGATGAGTCCATTCACTTTAGATCTACCCTATTTTTAACAGATGAAAGCAATATATAATAGGTGTTAAAAAAGTACTTGTATTACTTTTAAATAAGACTTTAAACACTTTGCCATCAAATTTGTATGTTTAATGAACTATTGTGTTGATTTCCACCAATTTATTTCTAATTTATAGGCATTTTTAAGTTACATCCAGGATCTCTTTTTATATAGTCTTACATTAAAAAATATAGTTAAAATTAAATGAGCAGCATTTTTATCAGTTCTGTTCAAACCACAGATGCTAGATTTTATTTTATTCCTTCAATGAGATTGAAATTCTATTTTAATATGCAGAACTACAGCCTAGGGAGTCATAAAATGCAGTGTGTTTTCATTAGATGATGGCTCTGCACCTCTAGTTAACAAGAAAGCTGATTCATCAAACAGTAGTGATCAAGACACTGGGGCCTATAAGGGAAATGAATCACAAAGAGCAAGAAACAATACACCTGTTTTTTAGTATGCATTTGTTTGCTTTTGGTTTAAACTCTCTAATTCTGCCAAGATTTTTTTTTTCTTCAGAATGAAGACTCTTTTACAGATCAAGACAATGACATGGTTAAAGCATGTATTATTTTTTCACTTACAGACTACCAGTTATGGAGTTTGAAGGGTTGGTGTCTGAATGGTGACTCAGACTGCTGTTTTGTTTGTTTGTTTGTTTGATGTCTCCATAATTTATGGGCTAGGTTTGTTTGAACAGTATATTGCTGCTAAAAATAGAGTAAGTAGATTAAAAAAGTAGTCAAGAAACAAGTAATCTGTGGCCAAGAAGAACAGCATCCTGGCTTGTATCAGAAATAGTGTAACCAGAAGGACTATGGAAGTGATTGTCCTTCTGGACTCAGCTCCGGTGTGGCCACACCTCAAGTACTGTGTTCAGTTCTGGGTTCCTCACTACAAGAAAGACATCGAGGTGCTGGAGCATGTTCAGAGAAGGGCAAAGAAGCTCATGAAGGGTCTGGAGAACAAGTTTTATAAAGAGAGGTTGAGGGAGCTGAGGTTGTTTAGTGTAGAGGAAAGAGGGTTCAGGGGAGACCTTATTGCTCCCTACAACTACATTGAAGGACTTCAAAGGAGGTTGTGGTGAGGTGGGAGTTGGTCTCTTCTCCAAAGCAACCAGTGATAGGACAAGAGGAAGTGGCCTCAGGTTGCACTAAGGGAGGTTTAGGTTGGATATTAGTAGAAATTTCTTCACTGACAGAGTTGTGAAGCATTGGAACAGGTTGCCCAGATGATGCAGAGAAAAATCAATAACCAAAGTTATTAAGCAGGTATTCTTTATCACGGCGCCGGGTGTGTGTGGGATAGCTCTGCCTAACACACACACACCAAGGGTTACTGACGGTGTGCTTATATTAGTGGGACAAATACATATTCATTTCATTTCCTGAAAGTCTCTTGCATATTCACCAAGTCTCCGAAGAATCATTAATGTAGGTTCCCACCCCTATTCGCATGCGTACTGGAATCCTTGGGTGATCATCCAGCATACTCTGGTGGTCTTTTGATGAAGGCCAGGAGTCTTCTAAATTGCTGACCCTTCCTTTCTTTGACAGACTTCAGCAGAGAAGCCAGTTCTTGTTGTTTCCATTATCTATGCATACACTCTCATCTTTGGGGTTGTTAACATACAGTTGTGCTAAGACGGAATCAACATCCTTTATCTTGTTCCCTGTCTCACAGAGAAGTGGTTAAGTCACCATCCATGCAGGTATTCAAAAGGCATGTGGATGTGGTGTTTCAGGACATGATCTAGTGGTAGACTTGGCAGTATTAGGTTAATGTTTGGACTTGATGATCTTAGAGGTCTTTTCCAACCTAATTGATTCTATAATTCTATGATTCTAAGTAAGTCTGTCAGAAAAGTGAAAGTGCAAAATACTTTCTGCATATGGTAGTTAATATTTTAAGCAATATTTTAAATATGGAATTGATCGTTCCCTTATTTTGATTTCACAACGTACATGAGGTATCCCAGTTGACTTACCTGGTGAAGTGTTGTGTTCCTGTAATGGACATTCCTGAGACTAAGTTCTTCTAGTTGTGATCTGTTTGAGATTTCATGAAGTGTTCTGATGCAAGATAATCAATGAAAGCCTCTCTGCTTTACGGTGAGAGTTACCACCTTTGTCAAGACTAGACACTGCCCTTTGTGGTTTGAAACCAGGGTCACATTTCTGATTTTCATCAGTATTCTTCTGGCCAATTCAGAAGGAGATCTAAAAGCATACATGAGAGAATGTATCTCACTTGCTGTGTAATAAGCAATGACAAAAGAAGCAAGAAATACAAGAGGAGAAAAATCTTCCATGCTGACTGCAACATTTGTGTTATACCTATGCGTTTAATCTGAGCTAGATTCCAAATATTGTTTGCAAGGTCCCAGGTACTTCTCAGCCTCTGTTCTTTGTTCACCCAAGTAGCCATTGTAGAGCTCTGTTTTGCAAATGCGACCTATATTGGGCTGCTCAAAACAACCTTTTGCTTAAAAATCCAGTGTGTATTTGCATGCGCTGCTTGTGCAGCTGTTAAGAGGAACAAAGGAGCCCCAGGACAGAGCTGGTGGTCGTCGGTCATTAATTTTACCCGGAAAAAGATCAGAGCTTGTTTTAAGCAGCTGTTGCTCCTGGTTACAGTGTCCAGAGTGGGAGTACTGCAAAACCCAGAAATAATATCTGCAATAAACTTACGTCCCTCATTAAGGACCCTGGTGTATGCACAGTCCACAGTGTGACCAAGTGTTTTGTCATCCCCTGAGATTTTGAGAATTTGTTGGAGCTGAGACCCTGAGATTGATGTATAAAGGCAGACAGCATAGAAAAACACATCCTTCCAATGTCTTCTTGAAACTGACCATTCCCCCAACCCTCTTTTTTTTTTTTTGTTCATTCGTTCGTTTGTTTGTTAGTGTTTTTTGTTTGTTTTTGGCATATGTGTTTAGTGATACTGAAAAATAATTCCTAGACTACCCTTTTATTTAATCCTTTTGCCCAGTAGATCATATGAGTATATATTGCATCATGAACTAAGGTTACATGTGTCTAAACCTGCAGTTTCCCTGCAGCAATTTATCAGCAACAATATTTTAATTGATCCCTACTGTATAAGCCAATTTACGAAAATATCAGCTAGGCAAGAGCATTTGAAAATCCTTTGAAACAAAGAAAGCTGTGTTCATATTCTCCCCTTCTGCATGCATTTGTTTATAAATGAAAAGAGATATTATCTCTCCCACTCCCTTCCCACATGGCAATGCATTTCCTTGATTTTTCTGCTGTTTCAGAATTATAAGATAAACGATAATTCCAACCAATTATAGTTCTTTTTTAAAAAAGGAAGAGTAAAAAATCAATCTCTGAGCTGGGGCCTTGAGACCTTCAGAAAAATTACATAGCTTTTGGCTGAGAAGAGTTTCAAGTTCTTGAATCAGAAGAAAAGTAAAGAAAAAAAAATTGAGATATTAAGAAAAAAATAGTTTAAATTCATGCATTATTCTCTGAACCTGGCATGGTGTTTTGCCTTTGATTTCCATGTTGTTGGGTCAAACTCCGTAGAGATATTTTAAAATCTTTGATTCTTTCTTTTTCTTAAAGGAATAATAATAATAAAAAGAAAAAGAAAAAAGAAAAAAAAAAGAAAAGGAAAAAAAAAGAGCCTAATATTTGTTAGAATTCTCTTTTTCATTTAAATCATTTTTGTAGACCAAGGTAAAAAATACACTTTTTATTTTTTTTTAAGTATTATTATTATTTTTTAATGTATTATTCCTTCTGATTTGAATGGCTTGATAACAGTTTTGGGGAAGAAATCAACAATGGAGTCAAGTTGTTTCTTTGATGCCATTGTGTTTAACAGTATAAACAAAATTTCCATTAAAATCATGAAAAACAGTCCACTTGTTCAGACTTTCAACCTTATCTGTTGCCAGGGCACTTCCTAAAGTTTGTCTGTGTGGAGAATTAATTCTGTACCCATCTGTTTCTCAGCTGTCTTCTTCTGCATACATATTCCTGTTGCCTTTTACTTGCTCATGGGTCAGATCCATACTTTCATGAGTTAAAAAAAACATTTCATCTTCTGTTGTAGTGCTCAGTTAAAAATGGGAGGCAAATGTTAATTTGAATACCTGCAGGTTTTGTGATGAGGTTTTCTTTTCTGTTTTGGTCTTTTGTCACTAATGATGCAAATACACATGAAAGTGTCATAAGGGTTTTGTCCAGCTAATAGCTCTGCTGTTTCAGTGTTGTAACAGGAGAACATAGCTTCTGTTGCATTCTCACATTTTATTTTTTTTACTCTCTTATGTGACATTTTGCCATATTTAGACCTTCCCAACAGACCTTGCCCAAGCCTTTTCCCTTTCTTCTAGCAGTTCCTCCACTCAGATTTCCACTTTCACTTTCTTACATAATTTCATGTACTATGTCTGAAGAATTATTTTCAAGAAACAGCCTTTAAAAGACTTATTGGAAGAGCAGCAATATATAATAAATATATATACTATACTATGCTATATGATATGATACAATACTATAGCAATATTTTGCTTGTGAAATTTTAGAGAAATATTTTTTTGAAATATTCTAGTTGCTGTTAAACCAAATTGTTTGTCACAGTAATTAATCTGCAGGTATTTATAGAATCAATGAATCATGGAATGGTTCAGGTTGGAAGGGACCTTAAAGACCACCTAATTCCAACCCACCTGCACAAGGTAGAAATACCTCCCACCAGACCAGGTTGCCCAAAGCCCCATCCAACCTGGCCTTGAATGGTCCCAGGGGCGAGGCATCCACAACTTCTCTGGCAAGTGTTTCCATGCATCACCACCTTCATAGTAAATAATTTCTTCCTTATATCTAATCCACATCTACCCTCTTTCAGTTTAAAACTGCTATGCATTGTCCTTTCACCACACCCTAAGATTTTTTTGTGTGCACATTTTAACATTTAAAAATAAAATTTATGAGCACAAAATGTAGAATAACAAACTGTTTCTTAAAACTTTGCTGTTGCTTAGCACTGACCTTTAAGTGTTTCTATTGCTGTAATTGTACATTTCAGACACATGAATAACGAAGATATTTGCTCTGTTTTTCCAATAAGTGTGTATCTCTGAGGCCCAATCAGTTCTTGTCTGATCACATCTTCTTTTCAACATATGAATACTAAATACTGAGTTATTGCTAGAAGATGCTTAATCTCTGGATGGTTATCAACTGAACATAGAGAGTTACGAATTACTGAGCACACAGTTTCAAGGAAAATTTCCTTCACTGAGTGAAAGTGTTTTGGCAGTTTCAGTATCAAAGCTCTGCTGAGCAGATGGCTTTGCCCAGCAAATAGTGAAAATTCTGTAAACATGAAAATCTGATATTTTCTTGCAGTAAGTTTTGTGCAGGGAAATGAGGGATTACGGGTTCACTGAGGACATTTAAGCAGAAGTCAGAAGATCCTGGTAGCTGTTTCTTATGGGGATTATGAGAACACATTGCACAACAACTGATCCACTAACTCATTTTTCTGCTTTTCCTCATGTGTGCTGCTGTAGCCTTATGACAAGGTCAGTCCTCACAGAGGACTTTTGAGATTTTGACATCACTGGAGTAGAAAGCAAAGGAGCAGTTTAGTGAAGGGTGACCTCTCTGCTAGTACCATTTTAAAAGTCCCAAAAGTTACATGAGTTTCTGTACATCAAAGGAGGATCAAGGGCAATGAAGAAAATATAACTCTTGAGCTGTGCATAGGTCTCTAGTGCACCCGGCATTGGTTCCTAGGTTGGGGCACATGACATGACCATATTCACACAAAGTTTACTGGCAGGGAGCAGGAGAGCTGATGTGACTGAAGGGAAGCTGAGTATATCCTTGACAATTCAGGTTTGTGACCCAGTTGCAGAGAGAATCCCCGGAAGATTCCATCTGGACAATGGCAGGGTTTATACAAAACCTTGGGTCCACTTCTGGATTTGGCAATTCCCTGGCTCCCCCAGATGGTGAAATACGTAATCTGAGGTTTGTAGAGCATGTGGGGATACTGGGTTGCACTGTCTGGTGTGTTAGCCATGACCTGAAGTGATGCTGGGTCATGAGCAAAGGAGGCTCTATCGTGTGAGCAGAGGTAATGAGAGAAATGTTCATAAATCTCATACTCAGGCCAATGATCCAAAATTTTTGTTTACTGCATTTATTTTTTTTAGTTATTGATTAGTTTCTTTAGTTTCTTATTATTGTTGATGTTTTTTCCCCAAATAATTCGTATTTGGGTTAAAGCAGTGTTTACACACAGTCAGTTTTTAAAAACCTTGATGTCAGACGAAATGGAAATGGAATGAAATGAAATGAAAAAAAATCTTTGCCTTCCATTGGAAACCTAATAGAGCATCATTAATTTATTCTAATGACTAAGAGATCAATTTCAGAATGCTGATTTTTACCAATCAACAAGCAGAGGGAGAAACACAACTAAAAAAAAAAAAAATCAAGGATAATGTATCACTAAAGGTACATTGTTGGTTCAGCTGACACATGTAATTTGATTTAAATTATTTATGATAGTACTGAATTTACTAGTAGACTCATAAATGTTCTGTTGTACTATTTGTAAAAATAAAGAACTGGTAATACAATACATTTAAAAGCAAATGCATTAAATGTGATACTTCATGTATGTATAATGATATATGTGTATCATTAACACTTATAACATTCTCAGTACAATAATAAGGCATGTTGGGAGTTTAGATTTCAGCCTTTATATCTTTCATAATTTTCACACAGCTTTTCTCCTGTATTCTACCATTATTTTTGCTTTCCTTTTTTTCACCTACCTTACAGCTTGCTATGAATCAGTAAAAGGTTTTAAAGAGCTTTTTGTGGGTAGGCTTAAGTCCCTTTGGAGTCCATTTTCCATCTATGCCACTTAAGAGCCTTCAAAACCTTAACTTTCTTCTAACATTGTTACAATGTGCAATGAAATAGAAACAAATACATCTGAATTTTAAATCCTGTCAAGTACAATGAATAATATACAGAACTACATTCACAAAACTACTAATTCTGGAAAAGTATTAGCTGCTTAAACAAGGACATGCCAAGGATATTTTTGGAAAAAAAAATAAAAATAAAAAAAAAGGCCTGTAGATTGCATGTGTCAGTAACAACAGAATACGTTTTTAAAACAAAACCCCATTGGGCAGTGAGAAACCCTGTGTCAGTGCTAACAGGTTGGGGAAATAGTTTTATTTTAGGCAGCAAGTTTTGTTATGGTAGTTAATATTCATTAGAACACCACTACATAACTTGAAAACTCCTCATTCTTACTCTTTTTTAGTACTTTTGTTCCACTTAATTTGGATCAGAAGATGTTTTCTGTTTTCTGGGATGTTATTTGAAGTGTCCTACATATTTTAATCTTTTTAAAACATAGCAAACATTATTAATAATTAATAATAGCATTTTCTTTTTTTTTTTTTTTTTTTTTTCTTTTTTTTTTTTTTTCCCTATTTGAAACCTAAACCCTGTAATATTTTTTGGACATGAGAATCAGAGATAAAAAAAACTGATTCTAAAGGTTCCTGTTACACTTCATTATGAAACAGGGTGCAGAGTCTTGAGCAATGTGGAAATCCACATAGTGTGATCACAAAGGGATTAACCCTCAAAATACTAGTATGAGAAATCTCACCATTTTATTTTGTGTCATCTGGGGGCTGGAGGGGTCTATTTGTCTGTCAGTGGGACTCTGAAATGTGATGGTTACCAAAAGGACAGTGTTTATCTTTTATGTGCAGGATTTTTCTGCAAGTACTAGTCCTTTCAGATAAAAAAATAAAAAAACAAGGAAGTTCTCAAAAATTAGTTAAAATGAAATATCTCGTACTAACCTAGATGAGACTGACAGCAAGCAATTATGTTTTATTTAATTTTTGCTGTAGGTGCAACCTTTCAGTGAAGTTTCTTTTTTTTACCTTGGTAGATATTTTCATATCTTTAAGTGGTTCTGATTGAGGTCTGCAGGATGAAGTCTTCATGACCTGGAAATCAATAGGAAAAATAGAAAGGGCTGTGTTTCCAAATATTGACTAGGTAAAAATAATGTGTTTTGTTTAACTATTATTTATACACTTAGGGGATAAAATATATTTCCAATATAATGAAAAACAATAGCACAAGTGTGTATTTTAGCACTTTTTTTTTTTTCCGTTCCTGAAGAAACAGAAAATATATTTAAGGACGTTTTCATAAAAAGACCTTTTTGAGGAAAAAGCAAAGCATGAGAATCTGGGGACTAAGAATAATGTGTGCTGTAATGGATTTATTAAAAAAGAAATCCAGGCTAATCTGACTAATTTGGACCCTTGGTCTGCATTATCTAAATTTGGCAGCCTTGCACTGCACCACAAAAAGCACTGAAAGTACTTCCTTCAGAAAAGAAGCACATACACCTTTACTGTTACTCATGTAGCATTACTACATATAAGGTTTGGAAAAAGTAAAGAAAGCAGCTAAATCAAACACTTAGTTGAAGAAGAGGCAAAGAAATCAAAGAAAGGAAAAGAAAAAGAAAATCTAACTTTTTTGTTTTTAATCATCTATTTATTTATTTATTTATTATTTATTGGTCAAAAAGAGTGAAGAAGAAACCCTTCCTTCCTCCCGCTGCCTTTTTGACTTGTTTCTCTCTATTCTACAATGATGGGAGCAGGCAGTACCATACTATACATTACTCCTGAGACTTCTGTCAATGCTAATTAATCTCCTTCTACCAGTACTAAAAAAGTGCAGTCTGGGCTTTGTCTACATATGATTTTAAGAAATAACAACCCCAAACTCACAGACCTTTTCCAGTCAGTAATTGTTCATCTTTTTTTTTTTTTTTTCCTGAAAACAATCCACTAGCTGAGGAAAATGCCCCTTCCCTCTGCTCCTATGCCCCTAAATGCTTCAGCAGTTGCTGTTCTAAACCTACCACCGCATTGGTGGAAGCTGCATGAGATGGAGCTTCTTGCTAATACTGGCCAACTCAGGGTTTTTGTTCCCTGCCACCTCCCTGCTTCACTAACCCACCATGCAGATTCTGAAAGAGTTCACTGTTGTTTTCTAGGTGTCACCAAAAATTACCGAATGAGGGAGCTGAGGACTCGCAAAAGTGGCTCACAACACCAGTTTTAAAGGTAAGCACTAAAGGCACTCCTTTCCTTTAAAAATGTCAGCCCATTAATTTGCCACTATCTTAAGGCATATCTTATCTTAATTATCTCTGGGAAAAATAAAATGTTATTCTAGCTTAATGATCGAAATATTTTCAGAATGATTCTGGAGGCTGTTAGAGATATGCGCATAAGAAAAAAGGATGTTGCATTTACCACTCTATTCTTAGATCTGTACAAAAAGCTTGTTCTTATTGTGTTTTTTTTTTTCTTTCTTTCTTTTTTTTTTTTCTTTTTTCTTCACTTTCTGTTTGTATTTCTCAGCCTCTAAGGTAAGCAGATTTTTCTCTAGCAAGATGATGAGTAACCTAGCTGGTGTAAATTACCTAAGTCTTTTCAGAAGGACTGTTTTAGTTGCATACTCATATAATTTCCTCTTTATGCATATTTTCCCGGAAATGTTTCTTCCAGGAAACATCCGCCACTGTCTCACCAGAATTTCTTGATCCATTAACTACGAGGTTAGTGGCAGTCATTACAATGAATCCAAGTTATGTTTTCATCTGCTTACCTCGTATTTGGAGTTTCTGATGTCCCTTAAATGTGGCTAGATGGAGTCATCTCACAGATGGTAGACAGCAGTCTACCACCTTTATGTCTGTCACAATGCCTACCAAAATGTTTGTCTGTCTATATTCAGTGTAATTTTTTTCTCCACTAATCATGTGTTTCTCAGAAATCCATAACTTGCCAACTGTGCTTTGTACCTCATATGATCTAGATTAACGCTATGTGGTTCATCATGAGCTTTCACCTGACATTGGAAGCAGCAGAGACTGATTATTTGAAGATGCAGGATCAGGTCTTCAATTAGTTGCAGCTTGAATGTAGCTATTCTTTGCAAGACAATGACAAATACAAAATGCAAGATGCATATGCTAGGCTTATATGAGCACCTTTGAAAAGAAATACAGTTGGTAAGATTGAAGTATATTACATGCAGAACATTATACAACTTATTCCATCTCAGAGCCACATAGAGGCTTTGGCTGAACTCCATCGTAACACTGATATCAGCTCTGTTCATTTCATGGCTATGTGGGTCTCGGGTAGCTGTTGGAACCCATAACTGATGGCTACCAAAAATTACAAAAGGAAAGCTTGTCAACTCTGTAAGTAGTACCATCTAGATAAAGGGTGATTTTTATAATCAAGACAATTAAACTGACAAAAGGCTATGTAGAACTTTTCTTATAGGTTTTCCAGAGCCTTCATTCAGCAAAACACTAACTTGTTTCTAGCTATAACTATGTGATTGAGGATGTCATCAAGAAGACTGGCCACCTGCCAAACATTAGATGTTTGCTTAAATACTTTGCTGAACTGGGAACTGAATGTCACTGAAATACTCTGTGGAGCATCAGAATCCTAGAACAGGCCTAAATAAATCTAATCAGTAATATATATATATATATATATATATGTATCATGCTGTACAGTAAGTAGCATTAGGCTCCATGTTTTTATGTTTGCATTAGTGCTGAGATACTGTTACTGTGGGAGGTGTAATTTAGACATTTCCAACCCTTGCACATCTAAAAATCTTAGCCACAGCATTACAGTCATGTGTTTCTAATCATATTTCCTGATTTTTTTCTTTATCTGAGAGTCATACTGTGTATCACTTTTATAGAACTCTATAAAACATATCTAATTAACCTTACCCACACTACCCAATTATATAGGTTTGTGCAAAGAATTAACTCTTAAGGATCAGATGTTTACTTAAATCATTTAATTTAGATTTTATTAAGGTTCTCAATTCATTCTCTTCTGAACAAAGATAAGGAAACAAGAATATTTTCTCATACTAATAATTTTTTCAGTAAACATTAAAGCAGTTAATTTCTTTACAACATTTTTTGAATGATTAACCAGATATTTCTGTCCTTTTATTCTGCATACCCAGATGATGGAGCTGTTTGGATTTGAGGAAAAAATTGTCAGCATCCTTCACATTTTAGAACAACCTTCAGAAAATATGACATACTATATAAATAATTGTTACCATCAAGGCTTATGTCAAGGTACAACACAAACAGTTAAGGTACGTTTGATTTGAACTAACAGGTGAACATGAAGACAAATGGTATTAAATAAAGATTATTTTTTTCATGTCTGTTGTTGGCTGTGTCATTGACTTTCTCATGAGAGAAATTGAATCAATACAATCAGGTCATTAAATGGTTAATGAATTAAAACATTTAAATTTTGCTGCTGACAGACGTTTCACAAGCAGAATCTTGGTCAGTACATGAGAATGATCCAATGGCTGCCATCATCACATGGGAAAATTGACCAACCTACAGAAATGGTGGTGTTGATTACTAGGTGGTATTGATACCCCATCCCTGGAAGTGTTCAAGGCCAGGCTGGATGGGGCTTTGATCAACCTGATCTAGCAGAAGTTGTCCTTGTCCATGGCAGGGTGGTTGGAATTAGATGATTGTTAAGGTCTCTTCCAACCCAAACTATTCTATGATTGCTATGATTGCTAGTTGTAGCAGTAATGGATCTGCCAGATGCCCACAGGCTGGGTTTGGGGGATCATGGCTCCACCAGCCCCTTGCACTCGGTGACTGCCTCAGCAGTCATGTTCAGAAGACATGTTCAGAAGACATTTGAAATATCTGGGCAGCTCTTAAGCTTCATGGAGTGGCCTTGCATACAAGTCACTTCATTGAGGCTAGGCTGGTAAGATAAGGACAGAGAAACTAGCATAGAGGAGAAACACTGAGAGTTAAAACTGTTGTGGAAATTCTGCCTCCACTTGTTTGAGTTGTGGTCTGAAGCAGCAAGATGACCTTTCTTTTCTTGCTGTCTCCTCATATGATTTTTCTTCTCCAAGGTGAGATACCTGGTTCCTTAGTAACCTTTTTACCTGTGGTATTTATTGATGCATTTCATGCACATTGGTGCATCTTCCTGCCTCTCATTTCTTAGTCCTTGTAACTGAAATTGGCAATATTTCATTCAATATAAGTGGCTTGGGAGCAAGAACCTAGATGGTGAGAAGCATGACACTGGCTTTTGTCATTGGAATACAGGGCATGAGACTCAGTGAGCTGGGAAGGTAGTGTCTGCTCTGTGCTCATTTAAGGAACTGCAGCAAGCTTCAGAGGTTGTGTGTCTCACAGAGCGAAGTACTGATATTTAAAAGTCATAAAATGTGAGACAGAGAAATACATGTTACTGAATAGTTCAGCTGTGGTACAGTCCAAACTATACTCACATCCAGCATAACAAATGAAAAAAAAAAAATTGTCTCATTTTTCTTTCTCCTTTCTCTCCCTAAGAGGACTTTTCAAAATCTACCTTAAATGCGTGCAGTTAAAGAATCTGTATATTATCTAGAGACACAACAGCTTGCTCTATAAATTAATGCTGGGCAGACTTTACCTAGAAATGCCAAATTCTGTGAGCAACATGTGGTTTATTTTAAGTACAATGATTAGATTGCAAGTAAGATGAAGTTCATTGTGTACAACTGTATCTAACATTTATTTCCAAAATCATGCTCAATAATGTGTTGAAGAAAATAACATAAAAATGTCTACATTTAGCTCTCTATAAGAAAATGAAATTTTGAAAACCTGTTTTCACATGAAAGACTGTGATTTACAAGAGGCTTGAGGAGAAGACTGACTTGTATTTGAATGACTAAATATTTTTCTTTCCAAAACTCTGCAGCAAGAAACATTAATTATTTTTGGTTTAAAATATGTATTTATCTCATGCTTTTTGGCATTTGTCATGTAGTTCCTCATAATGTATTTAACATATCAATAATGAGTGGTCGTATTAATTTTCCTTGTTTCTTTACATCTAACAACCTTGTGTGGTCTCAGCATTGGAAAATGATTATTCTGTTAGGTAGGAGGTCAAATAGCAGGAAAACATATTGCTGCAGAGGCTCTTGCAGAGTTTATGATCACCATATGTATATGCAGGGATCTCAGGTCTCATTCAATCAAGGTTTGAACATCTCCTGTGATGGAGACCTCACAGCTGCTCTGAGGCTCACCCCGAAGTTCTGTCCATACTGCAGTCCTCCTTCAGGTTGTGGACATTAATAACGTCCCACACCTCCATCCTTGTCTTCTTCACCTTCTTCTCTCTTATTTCCCAAGCTGTATCAGCCCAGTGCTCTAAACCTCACAGAATACAACCTATGCTCCAACCCTGCCCATATCAAGGACCCTCTGTTAGACTTGCTCCTGTGCCAGTAGCCAAGTCTGGGACCCTGCAATCTTGGTGTGGTCTCACTGGTTCTGAGCAGTCAGTCAGGATCTGTGCCTGGACCTGCTGCTGTGGACACAGTACTCCAAGTGGGGCTTCACAAGGGCAGAGCAGAGGGGGACAATCACCTCCCTCAACCTGCTGGCCTCTCCTCTGTTAATGCAGCCCAGGACACAGTTGGCCTTCTGTGCTGCAAGCACACACTGCTGGCTCATGTTGATCTTTTCATTCACCAGAACCCCCAAGTCCTTCTCTGCAGGGCTGCTCTCAATGAGTTCTTATCCTAGTCTGTATTAATGTCTGGGATTGCCCTGACCCCCAGTGCAGCACCTTGCACTTGGACTTGTTGAAGCTCGTTAGGTCCATGTGGGCCTACTTTTCAAGCTTGTCCAGGTCATGTGTTCTTAACGTTTAGCAACTGGGTCTGATGGTGCCTGAGTGGGGAAAATTCTGAACAGCCTTAACTGATAATTATCCTTATGATAAATTTATAATATACTAAATTCATCTCAGCATTTACAGTGCACAAGTCTTGTGTGAGGGTTTATAACAGTAGCATACTAAGGAAGTTAAGAGACATAGTCTGATAGTCCATTCTGACTTCAATTTCTATGAAAACAAGAGCTCTAAGTAATTCAAATAATTCGGTAAGGGATACATAGTCAAATGAGATGACTTTCTGTATCCTGGGGCTCTAAGTTTCACCTAATTTGGGGGTAGGAGACATCTTATGTATAATGCTGGATAAGAAGATTAACTCATGTTTGGTGGACTAGCTAGAAGACCCTCTTAAAAATGCAGCAAGAAGCACTCAGCAAAAACCTGTGAGAAGAAAATATGTTTTATTTTGTATTAAGACAAAAATAAATCCCCCCAAATTTAGTTCTATAGGATTTCTAAAATAATTCTTCTCATTTCTGACAAGGTAAATGTTACCAATCTTGTAGCACTAGATGTGCAAGGTTGCTTGTGTGTGGTAGACTTGCAATAAGACTGCAGCAACACCTCTGATCTACTCATTAGTTTTATCTGTTTAGTGAGGAGATATGAAAAGTAGATGCGGTATAATCCCTGTAATACACTTTTTTCCTCTCATAACCTGATCTAAAAGAACCCATTTTTATTGCAGATTAGATTCTTCTGCTAAAGTCAGCACAGCTGATAAAAGTTTTCATTTACTCTTTTGTACCTCCTTGCCCTGTCACATATTTACAGCATGTCATAAGTAGCTAAGTGATCAATGGAACTGGGCTGTCATGTGCACTGACTATACATTGAAAATATGCTTTATTTTGCTGTTTTTAAAAACAAGACTATTTGCTGGCCATAATATCAGTCTACTGTTGTTGATATTTCCCTCCTCAATGTCCACCTTTTATTTATTTATTTATTTATTTTCATATTGAATGAATTTGAGTGTCAAATCAAAGTGATCCTGTTCACTGCTTTTTGTATAAAGGGCCTTTAGAAAGCCTCAACAGAATGCAGGTAAACCATCTGAATATCTTAAAGAGGATAGATTTTAAAAGAAGATAGATTTAAGTTCGACATTTGTGGTGGTTTTACTCGGGTTGGTGGCCGAGCTCCACCACAACCGTTCTCTCACTCCCCCTCCTCAAAGAGGAACAGGGAGAAAATACGATGAAAAGGGCTCAAGGGTTGAGATAAGGACGAGGAGATCACACAATAATTATCGTGACGGGCAAAACAGACTCAACGTAGGGAGATAGTAAGATTTATTACCTATTACTAACAAGCTAGAGAAGTGAGAAACAAAGGAAAGAAACCAAAAGCACCTTCCCCCCCATCCACCCTCTTCCACCTCCTCACCCTGAGCGACACAGGGGAATGGGGGTCATGGTCAGTCTAAAACGTTTTGTCTCCGCCACTCCTTCTCGGTCACTCTCGTCCCCTGTGCTGTGGGGTCCCTCCCACGGGATGCAGTCCTTGCTGAACTGATTCGGTGTGGGCTGCCCACAGGCAGCATCTCTTCAAGAACTACTCCAGATATGGGTCCGTACCACGGGGTTCATCCCTCAGGAGCAAACTGCTCCAACCTGGATCCCCCACGGGCAGCAGCTCCTGCCAGGTCACCTGCTCCTGCGTGGTCTCCTCTCCACGGGCTACATGTCCAGCCCAGAATCTGCTCCGGCAGGGGTCTTCTACAGGCCGCAGCCTCCATTGGTGCAGGTCCACCTGCTCCACAGTGGTCTCCTCCAAGGGCTGCAGCGTGGAACCCTGCTCCACCATGGTACTCCATGGGCTGCAGGGAGGCAGCCTGCTTCACCATGGTCCTCACCACAGGCCACAGCGGACTTCTGCTCCGGTGCCTGGAGCACCTCTCCCCCTCCTTCTTCACTGACCTTGGCGCTTGCAAGGCTGTTCCTCACTCCTCTCACTCTCCCAGCTGCTGTGTGGCACAGGGTGCTTTTTTTTTTCCCTGTCTTAAATATGCTCTCACAGAGGCGCAAAACAACATCGCTTATTGGCTCGGCTCTGGTCAGCAGTGGGGCCCTTACCTAACATGGGGCACCTTCTAGATCCTTCTCACAAAAGCCACCCCTAAGGCCCCCTGCTACCAAAACTTTGCCACGTAAACCCACTACAACATTAGAAAGAAAGTTTGCCCAGAGAAATTGTAGATGCCCCATCCCTGAAAATCCTCAAGGCCAGGCTGGATGGGGCTTTGGGCAAGCTGGTCCAGTGGGCAGTGTCCCTGCCTATGGCAGGGTGGTTGGAATTAGATGATCATTAAGGTCTCTTCCAACCCAAACTATTGTATGATTATTATGATTCTATGATCCTGACTTTACTTAAATAGTGTATGGGAACAGCACCGAACTGCTGACTGTGTGAACAGGACAGGCTCAGAAACAGGAAAAGGTAGTAATAAACCGCTATGTATGCTGAGAATCATAAAATCATAAAATAATACAAGATTTTAATGATATAATAAAAAGACCTGTGGGTTTATCTAGTCCTAACCCCTGGTCAAAGCCATGCTAATGAGAACAGGTTGTTCAGGACCATGTCCAGTTCATGTTAGAATCTCTCTTTGGATGGAGAACTCAAAGTCTCTGAGCTCCATAGCAATGTTGATCCAATGTCATGATGAAAAAAGTTTTCCTGATGTCAAAGGAGAATTTCCCGTGTTCGGAATTGTGCTTATTGCTTCCTGTTCCTCCACCTACAACAAGCCTAATAGAAGCCAAGTCTGGCTTTATCCTCCCTGTATCCTCCCACAAGGCAGACTGCAGTGGGGTCTCCCCTTCCCTTCCTTTTCCCAAGGTTGAACAAATCCAGTGTCCTACGCCTTCCCCATTACATCCCATGCTCCAGCCCTGACCATTGTGAGAGCCTTCCACTGGACTCACTGCTGTACATCAGGGTCTGTAGTCTGTACTGGGCTAGGAGCCAAGACACGGACCCTGCATTCTCTGTGTAGTCTCACCAGTGCTGACAATTGCAGCCATGAATTACCATGAAATGTAAATCTTGCATGCAGTTTCCGGTTCTTTGTCCCTTAATCAGACAAAAAAACAAACAAACAAACAAACAAAAACCTTGGGAAAAGGTACTGATAAATGTAAACCTGGGGAAAGATATCTGACAAATGACTTTGTGGCTCTTCTATTTCTTGTGGTAAAAAAGCTACAAATGTCCATTGACAGAATTTCACTATCTTGTTATCTTTATATGGTAGAATTGGAAACAGAAGCTTTGGATATCCAGCTATGTTGGGAAGGACATGTCCTTCAACAAAGACCACGTTGTTTCAAATCTTCATGGAATAAGATCTAAAACCTGGTTTAGATTTACTTCTCTTAACCTGCTTCTGACCTGAGTTATTCTAAATCACAGAGCTACCATAGAGTCTTGAGACTTCTCAGACCACCAGTGATACTTTGGTGGAGTATAACTAGTGCTCATGAAAAAAGTTCAGAATGAGAATTGGCACCACCAACCCCAAATTCACAGACAATATGAAGCAGTTCCTTTTGCAGAAGTGAATATTATATACGTTAATAAGCTTGCTGACATCTAGCTGCCACTTTTTCGCCCTGCTGATGTAAGTATTTTAAACTGATGTGCTGTAAGTGAAGTAGTCTGCCCCATCAAGAAGAGGAGTTTTGGTTATGATATTTCTACTCCATAATAAGTCAAAATGAGTGGTAATAGTCATTTTCTGCAAGTACCTTGAAACTAAATTAACAGAAATTTGCATTTATAACAAGACGTGTAGTTATATTACACACCCTAACCCCATAATATATTAACTAATACACATTAATAGAGCTATATTGTGTATATTTTGTTTTTTGTCCAGTCTCTTAAAGTGATGTGTACATGCATTCAGTAAATCTATTCCACTTATGTCAACAGCTAGTGGAGGTGGTTCTAGGAGTAAAAAAAAAAAAAATTACCTGAGTTCCTAAGTACTAAGAAGTTTAGTTTACTACTACAAGTAAAATTTTTTCAATGATTTCATTTGGGTATGGGATTATACTGAGCGCATTATTTAACAATGATGAAGGCATTAGGCAAAATATATATATATTTCATTCCAGATAACTGTCAAACTCCTCTAATACTAACAGACCTAAATGAGAACAATGGTTTTTATCATCCACTCACATATTTTACATGTATATATGAGCAGTCCATTACCAGTATAAGCATGCATAAACAAACATCCAGAATACTGCTGCCACTGACTGTTGTTTAGTTTCTTTAGTTGCCTGTAAACTGATACTACTCTTCCATTAAAGAAGCTATAAGTGCTGATCTCTTTAAAGGAACATGTAGTAACTATCCTACCTTTTCTGGTCTGTAAACCAGAGGATTAGAAGTTGTTGAGCTATTCCATATTTATGAGATTTAGGAATGTGTGCAATTTGATGTTTTTGTATATTATTACATTTTTGCCTGTTTTCTCACCATTCATTCATAGTTAGATTGAATTCATGTACTGTGCATTCCCAAGAGTATTGCAAGACATCATGTATTGGATATTTTCACGGAAAGCTTTGTATTCTTTCAGTCCTTGAAGACAATCTGTAAGCTCAGATCCATCCAAGTGGAGTACTTTTTGTAGGTGGATAAGTAAGTACACTGGAGACAGATACTTGTGGAGTGATACTATCTGCCAATAGGCTAGCATGGAAATACTTGACTGTTGCTATGTTTAATTAAGTCTCACTATTGGCTACTGTTCTGTGTACAGTGTCTCTGCTGCTTAAAATGTCATGAAAAATAACCCTTCCTTTGCTGATCAGCTCCAAGAGATGAAACGTTGGAAATGTGTGCATTACTGCACAGTAAGTAGCAGAAGTAGTGAGGAAACCCATGTTACCATCACATACAATGAGGTCTTACAAAGCATGCCTGTGGATTAAATATTCTTATCTTCTAACAGAGCAAGGAGAGAGGACATGCTCTGAGAAATGAACATGCAAATAGACTAATTCAGAAACACAAAAATCCAGGTCCGGCCCTGGATGGGTGAGGCAGACTCTGGGCACTTCAGAGTGATGTGTAACCTGTCTTGTGTCATTCCAGTGACCCTGCCCAAAACAGCATGGTCAAAAACCACCAAAGACATTCAGATACTTAAAGCTGTGTTTGATGTGTGCTCTAATCTGCAAGTGGCACAGATTTGCATCTTCCGTTTATGTCCATTTCTTTTAAGATTTAATATTCTTGTTATATTACTTACTTTTCCTGCAAGATATTCAATATAGCTTTTCTTGTTTACCACGTCTTTTTCTGTCTATTTGTGTATCCATTTCTAGAGTATAGGTATGTTGCAATGTATTTTATACCTACCTGATGTACCAGTTTTTTGTACCTACCTGATGTAAAGGGAGACATATTTTAAAGCTTAATGGATTGTTAAAGCTAAAGTGTAATGTTATTAACTAGATCATATATATATGTATTTCCAATAATTTACACAAGTAGATGTTGCAGAATGAGTGTAATACATAGTATAATCTACTGGCTGGTGTTTTAGACTTTTTGTTAATTGATATATGTCCTTTGCATTTAAAATGTAGGAAAATATGAAAGATATTTTGTCTTCTATTGCTTTCCGTGCCAGCCTTTTTGGCTTAAAGTGGAAAAAAATATATTCTAATCGATGAAATGTAAGTTTTACCAAATTCAAAGTACTGAATCAGAACAAAGAATTCCTGCTGCTTGATTATACTGCATGTGATATAATTAGATTTGGTTTCTTCCTGGTTTAATTTAGTTTATCCTTTTGGGGGATATCCATTCACCATATTTAATTTAGCTGTAATACACTGTAGTAAATATTTTCCAAATAGGAAAACTTAATGAGTAGAAGACATGCATCACAAATTTTTTATTTTCAAACTTACCTTTTCAGAAGTTTATGTTTCAGTTGCATGAAAACTTTTAAAGGGTAAAATTAGACCTCCAGAAATGTTCTTAATTTGGCATCCTTAGTGAAAAGTATTTGCTTATTAGTTGAAGCACAACACAAATCTTATTGAAATCACTGGAACTGGGTTAAGGACCCAGGCCCTTTGCCCCAGAGTTTCCCCCAGCCCCACTAGCATCACCACTGGTGCTTTGCTTGCCTGGGTCAGAACTGTACATTGCTCCTGCCCCAACTGCATGGGGACCTGACAGCCACCACCTACCCCTGTCCTCGTCCCTCTCAGACAGCAGCCCTGCCCTCAGAGACATTGGCTGCTGCTTTCAGAGCAGCCTTCAGCTGATATTTGTCCAGGCCTGAGGAAGTACAGGGTTAGGTTCAGACTGAGACTGACTGGGGAAATGTTCCTGGTGCTCTGTGTGCACAGGAAGGGCAAAGAATATAGGAAAAGTAACCACTGTCTGTACTACATACATGGAAGAAATCATAATGACCACTCATAACTTTTTCAAACACCTACAAAACTTACAACCTACAAAAGCAAGATTACAAAGCTATGAGATTTATTTATTTTTTTTCTCCTCTTCCATCTTCCTGCTGGATTTTGATAAAATTGGTTCATGTTGTAAATACTCCATATCAGCAGGGAATTAGATGTTAAATTTTCTTTAAAAAGTCTAAATTACCCAAATCACATTACTTCTAGACTTATGAAGTCATTAACTATTCCATGATTTCAGGGGAAATAAATGACCTGGAATCACTGCCTGAGACATAAGTCCCTGTGTCATTAAAACCGGATTTGCGAGTAATTTATGTGGAAACTACATATTTTAGCTCTACTCTGATTTCAGTTTCCATTCTGGAAAAAATTCCACTGGAAAAACTGTTTTTTTTTTTTTTTTTTTTTTTTTTTTCAGGAAAGGATTGTTTACATACCACTTTTTTTCATGTGCAATGAGATGTGATTTGTCACTTGACAAGCATTGATTAGGTATAAATACAGAACAACCACTTGTATTAATTATTAGGTGTATACTCTCTGAAAATAAAGGTCCAAGAAGGAAAGACATATCAAAACTGATATTTATGTACCTCTAAGGTTGCATTGCTTTAATACTCTAAATCAGAATGCAAAAGTTTATGAGAGAAGGGTAGACAAAATCTTCAGAGGGATGCAAATTTCATTTCTGTAATCTGAAGAAAATCATACTTTATAACTGACAAAGATCTGTCCGTTGTTTGCTGCTGCATGCTAAATGAACAATTTTTTATAAACAGATGACTTTCTAATCCTGATTTGTTTTATAAATGTACAGGTTGATAACAGATTGATGAATTACAGCAACTCCAGTATCATCATGAATAAAGGTATAAAATTGTGCTCTGCTGCATAGTTTCCCTTGCCTTGCCTTGCCTTGCCTTGCCTTGCCTTGCCTTGCCTTCCCTTCCCTTCCCCTCCCCTCAGAGCTCTGGTATTTCTTTATGTCTTTCTTTTTTAAATTGCAGAACCTTTAAGTCACTAAGCTGCAATTATTTTTATATTTTAAAGCCTTGCATGAGGCTAATGACACAAACGCCTTTGCCAAGGGTGGACGCCAGCATAAGTGTATTGGGACCAGTGACTCAGACAGCGCCTTGCTGGAGATGAACTGCAGCAGTCTGCATTTCCATCACAGTTCAGCAGGAGAAGAAGCACATTACACAAAAATTGGTAGTTAAGCAAAGCTTTAGGGAAGGTCAATATGGGGAAAAAAACATGGGAGTATAGCAGATGCAGTATGTGTCTGTGTTCACTGCTGGGGTGTGCGAAGCTTCTGAGCTGCTCTTCACATGCCTCTCAGATGTGCAGGGGCTGCGTGCAGGGACAAAATTGCTGTGACAAACTACTGATTGGATACTTTATCCATCACCACTAACGGAGCATTCTGCAGAGTTGTTTGGAAGAGGCCAAGTAACATGGATGATGCCTGCAGAGGATGCAGGTGGACCAGGGCCGACTCAGAGCCACCGATCTGAGAATTCAGAGGTCAGGCTTTGGGGAAATAGAGCATGAGTTTGGGGAAATAGAGCATGAGGACTACTAGTGACTGTTCTGTTCCCTTCAGCTTCTTCAGGCTTTTGTGTACCTTTAGAGTTGCTTGGGGGTTAAATTTTGCTGTGTGCTAATGTAATGCACCTTGGTCATGCCAGACCACAAGGGCATGAGACAGCGAAGAGTTTGGATGGGTTGCCAGAGAAGATCTAAATGACAATTATACGTATGGGTTGGTATTCCCCTTCATTTGTCAAATTCACCTGCCAGGTTTAGTCTGACCTAATCATGATTTTCTCAGATGTTTGTGTATGTGAGGTTGCAATGCAATTCCATGGACACTAAGGGTAAAGAGTGAAAACCACCAACGATGTGATGTTTGATATTATATATTCCTGAACATAAACAAATCTTACTCAAGAACATAAGCAAAACTTACTCAAACTTAATCCCATACATAAACTAAAGATATTGGGAGAACTAAACTTTACATGCAATATTATCTTTTGTGATGTTTCTCAGAGAAGTCTTTGAAAAAAAGAAGGAGACTTATATTGTCCTGATTTTCATCTTATTCTCCTAAGAGAGTTGGGAATAATAGAAGGAAATAGGGGAAAAGAGGTTTACTTTAGCCCAGGAGGTAACCCTTCATATATGGAAGAAACGTTATTGCAGTTGAAATTTAATGTTGTGAAAAAATAGACTGAGTGAAAATAGTGCAAATCTTAACAGTGATTCTTATTTAAAAATGTCAGGGTATTTTTTTTTAGTTTTTTTTTTTTTAGTTTTTGATTTAGCTAAAAGAAAATCAGTAAACCTAGTCTTTTTATTACAGATTCAAACAAATATGAAATTATTTTTTGAACCTTAAATTTGCTGCAGTTTGAATCTTGAGGATAGGGGTATTTACAGATATTCAAAACTGATTTGTCTTTGTTATTTTCCTTCCTGTACTGGGTTAGCTATGGCAGGTATTATGGCAGGTATATAACTTCTGTACTGGTATAAAGAATCTACACTAAGCCAATAATCCCTTTCTAAAAATGTCAGTATCGTTAAAGCACCTCAGTTTTCTGCAACAGACAAAGCCTGTGTAATAAATTCATTTTGAAAAATGTGTTATTTAAACTAGAAGTAAAACATCCAATTGAAACATTAAAGTGTTATATATAAGACACTGTAGTGGCCTGGATAATGATGCAGATATAGGTGAACGGGCCAAACTGCAGGTCAGCGCAGGCTAATTTACCTTCCACTTGGTGTTGGTGGTGACTCAGCTGATGTTGGTATAGAGGTAACATTATTTAAGATATGGGTCTACACTACACCCCAGGCTCGTTCCCCTGTTTTGAAGTTAGACTAGTGCAGTTTGCTCCAAGAGACTTTCCTGGTTTTGCCACCCTTTTGGAAATCAAAAGTAACCCATTGGATAGATGTAGTGTGAAAATATAGGCTTTTATTTTTGTCTTGGAATATTCCTATTAAAAAAAAAAAAAAGAAAAAGAAAAAAGAAAAGAAAAAGGATAAAAAAAAGTCAGATTGCCATTTACTAGTGTACATTATAAGTAAGCTGCTGGCTGGTTACTGTATCACTGAGAGGTAGGATTCTGCTCATGGTGATCATAATCTGAAATTAGAGATTTCCAGATTCTTTAAGATGGATGATCCAGAGCATTTTTCCAGTGTAAACAGAGAGTAAATAGCACAGACTAAAACATTTAACTACAAAAATAAAAATATAAATACTTGTAACAGAAAAGGACTACTTTTCTTTCCTCAGGGTTTGGAATCTCAGTTTTTGTACTGAGATAAACAAAAGTTATTTGTGATCTGGGGAACGTATCTGGGATATAAAAAACAACAAACTGCTTTGTATCAAATCCCAAAGTATAAAAATATCCTCTTTGCACTTCTAACTTTATTCAGGAATATTTAATACGATCATATTACCCACGAAATGCTTCCTGAATTTGTGACAATCAGAAAATTCTATTGCCTCTTTTTGTGTACTACAGCATCAGTACAGTTTAAGCAATCCAAATCTGGATATTTCTTTTAAGGTCATAGCTTCTTGTGCTAATAGCTGTATGAACACAAAAAGAGAAAAGGTATATGTCTTGGGAGATACTATATTCTAAATAACTACGACAAAAAGAAGGAAAAAAAAAAAAGAAAACAGAATTATGAGAAGGTTTGTCCAAGAATCACACTGTAAACCATGGCAGAGCTAGGATAACATCTAGATTTCTCAGATCCAACTCGGTAATCCCAGTTATTGAGTATGCCGCTTCTCAGTGCATAACATGAGCACATGATACTTTGTAGATATGTGCTATACTTATTGGTAGTTTTGGCTTACTCATTCACAATAAATAAATCCAAGAAGCATTTTAATTTGCACAAAGAGGACTTTTCAAAGGAATCACTAATGTGAATCCTAACATGTTAGGGAGGTTTTCAGGTCCATGAGCACTAAAGACACGTTGAAAATACCCCTAAAGCAGTTGCTAAAGTAGGCTGTGCTCTCTGACAGGAATTTCACAACATATTCTCACCCTGCAGTATCTGCAGATGCAAAAGCTGCAACACGGGAATTTGAAAAAGCTTTTGCTGTACTATGCAGTCCTGAACTGCAATAAACAAACTAAAGCAATAATATACTTTTAATAACAACTGCAGAACATACTTGCATGTTAATTCCTAGTGTCAGTAGCTGCAGTGATGACAGACTTAGACATCAGAAAATGAAACACAGAGTATTTTATGCAGAGCAGGAGACTGCTTTTTGCTCAGTAGGGAAAAGGCAAAGTCTCTCAAGACTTGTCTATGTTTACATTTGCCTCTTCAGGGACTGCAGACAGCTCACAGGACCAGAAAGCTCCTGGATCTGCTTCTCAGGGGTTCCCACTCTTAAATAGAATCACAGAATCATTTAGGTTGGAAAAGACTCTTAAGGTCATCAGTTCCAACCATCAACCTAACACTGCCAAGTCAACCACTAAACCACATCCCTAAGCACCACATCCACACATCTCTTGAATACCAGCAGGGATGGTGACTCTACCACCTCTCTGGGCGGCCTATTCCAATGCTTAACCACCCACTCTTTGAGGAAATTCTTCCCAATGTCCAATATAAATCTCCCCTGGTGCAGCTTGAGGCCATTTCCTTGTGTCCTATCATTTATCAACAACCTGAGAAAGAAGACTAACACCCTCTATGCTGCAACCTCCTTTCAGGTAGCTGTAGAGAACAATCTCCCATCTTTTCTCTAGACTAAATGACCCCAGATCCCACAGATGCTCTTCAGAAGTCTGGTTTTCTTGACCCTTCACCAGCTTCCTTGCCTTTCTTCAGACACTCTCCAGCACCTCAATGTCCTTCTTGTCATGAGGAGCCCAAACCTAAACACAGCACTCAAGGTGTAGTCTCACTAGAGCTGCTTACAGGGGGACAGTCACCCAGCAGAAATCAAATAGGAGGACACAAATTAATCTCTGGCACAGTGGATCCTCCAGAACAGTTGCTGTTTGCCTATGGAGACACACTGATTAAAACTGTTTGAATGCATTTGAAAATCTAGCCTCTGTATTTAAATGCCTATGTTGAAACTGAGCTTCACTGAAAATATCTTTCTTGAACAGATGGAAACTTATCTCAACACAACTTCCCAATCTGTTGAGGTTCATCCATTAAACTAGGAATACATTTACACACATGGAAACCTACCCCCTGATGTGGTCTATTGCAGCCTTTTTGTAAAAGCAGCAAGCCTGGATTCACCTTCATGGAAGAGTCAGAGATAAAGACAACAGCAACCCATGTTAAAATCTTCCTTAAACTTTCCTTTCAGTGATCACAATTTACATTTTGGCTAGTGATTTTGAGGATCTCTGTAATGTATGGGGTACCTGATTTTAAACCCATAAAAGTGGTCTGGATTTGAGAAAAAGAGAGCACTCAGACTTTCTGTTGTTCAGTCACAGGTTTTTCTGAATGTGTTTGCTAAAGGAGACTTCTACAGAACATCTCTTTTCAGAAGGAGGTTTTGGTGCTAGTGGATCTCATCTTATTTGAAAAAAAAAAAATAAGATGAGACTTTCAGTATATTCTGGCCAAATTACAAGTCTCTAGTCATGTAAATCAATATAGTAATGTCACCTGCACACATATTCCTAATTTGCCTTTTAATTTTAATGGCTAAAGAAAAAGTTTGTACCATCTGGAAACTCTTGTTTTATTTTTCCCCATGTTTCTGAGGTAGCTTATATAATTACTTGGCAAACAGTCTGGTTAATGCCCTTACATCTTGTCAATAATTTTTATGCAAAAGATGAACTTTTGTGTGAGTGATAGTTCCTTTGAGGCAGGAGAGAGAGCAGGGGAAGCAGTTATAGCTGCATAAATGTGATCGTCTTGTAAATATGTTGCCTAAGCACTTGCTCTAAACTGTGTGTCTGCAGAGACTTTTATTAATGACCAGAAATACTAGAGCTGTGTGAAAAATGCACAAAATGCTGCCACTATTGTGTAGCTTGCACTGCAGTCAGTGAAGGCTGTCAGATAGCAAGGCAAGGTGGTGAGTAGGAGCAAAAGGATAGCAGGAAATGCTATCATGCAATGCTGTCATCATCAATGCTAAATGACAAAATTTGGGGAAAAAAATGTCTTTACAGCGTGGAGTAAAAAATGGATGGGTAGTAAAGCCTTACATGTGAACCTTCAGGCCAAATTCGTGACAGCTCTTATGTACCTGCAATCTTCATCTCCCAATTTTCCTGGCATCCATTCCTGGGAAAGGTTTTGTTCACATGCAACTTGTTTTCTTCAACTCTTAGACCATCTTCCTTTAACATTACTTTAACTTATTGCATAAATTACCCAAATCAAAAGAGACAAATGATTTTTCTCTTACTGTTCCAGCATTTCAGATTTTTCCCCTTATTTTATTAATTTAATTTAATTTAATTTAATTTATTATTTGTTTTATTTTATTTTATTTTATTTTATTTTATTTATTTTATTTTATTTTATTTTATTTTATTTTATTTTATTTATTTTATTTTTATTTTATTTTTATTTTATTTTTATTTTTTATTTTTTTGGAAGGGAAATAAACTCTTTATTTTTTGTTTGTTTTTAAGTATATTCACTGTACTTGTTACTATGATTTTTTCAACCCATTTCTCTTTCTGTTTTATACATATGTATATATTTATAATATATATATTTGTATATATAAGGCTCTATAATAATTACTCTTCATTTACAAATCAGTTATAACAATGGCTTGGCTTGACTTGATATCCTTTCCCTCGTTGCAACACTAACCATTGCAAATCACTTGCAAGTAGTTTAAGTCGTGTAAAAGTAGTTTGTTTTTGATGGGAATGTTACATGTATCAGAAGAAGGAAGCATAATATTTAGGATGTCATAAGAATTTTGCAGAATAGAGTATTCTTTCACTGTTTTGCAATAAACTTTCAATTCAGCTCCTTCCTGCAGAAGATTGACTTAGTCTACAACAGGAATTATACTACCTGTGTGCAATGACTCAGTGACTTTGTGTTTATCTCTGAAGAGGGACTTTCAGTCTCAATTTATCACAGCACTAGTAAATTTCCATAGGCTGGATGCAATGAAGAAAATGGAGCTAGAAAAACCACAAATACAGACATAAGTGTTGGCAAGGAGACTACAGGACAAATTACAGTATGGAAAAAAATATATTCTTTTAGCCTTAGCATTGTTACCTTAGCAATGGCACCCAATCAGAGCTGAAGAATGAATGAATGAATGAGATTAAGCAAAAGCTATAAATAAGTTTCCACGAGTGTTAATTTATTTCTGATTTACATTTCTTTCAAATAAATATTAATTATATGCCTTTGAAATTTTCTAACAGTTTTCTAATAATGTTGGTCAAGATATTTTGGTCTCTCCTTGAAGAAAAAGAAATATTGCAAAAGCAATTGATTGTAAAATATGAAGTAAATTTGTAGATTTATGTTTACCAACACAATTGTTCTACTATGCTGTACATATTTTTCTAACAAAGTAACTATGCAATCTTGTTATTGATTTTATTCCTTTTTTTTTTTCTATCCTTATTTACATATAGGAATCCAAATATTGACATAATTTATTCATAATCTCTGCTTATTACCTAACAAAAAGGTTTACTTGTGTTTGTTCCAACTCTTGGCATTATGAGTTGAACCACCATGTGTAATCTAAAATGTTTGCCTTTGTGTGGTATCAGGCTGTATGTTTGGGACAGACTTTTTACTTCTTGTAAAGCTTCCCATTTACAAAATTGTTTAGATCAAAATGTTTTCATTTTGATTTTAAATAGATCTTGTTTACCATTGTACTTATTAAATTATAATTTTGTTTTATATGATTCTCCTACTCTGAATTTCCAAATTCCGCAAAAACTATAATGGGTACTCACTTTATAATTTATAATACACTTTCATTATAACTTTCTTCAAATATAAATTAACTGTCCTTGCTTTGTTTTATATCTGTGAGTCTGTTGACCTGACACTAAGAGAAAAACAGGAATATAATTTGAAAATAACCTTTGCTAATGCAAAGAGAGGAAAAAATAATGATGCTATGGCTCTTTTTTTTCTTTTTTTTGTGTGTGTGTGTGTGTGTGTGTTTGAGTGATACTGTAAAACGGCAATCTAATTTAATTATTACTCTGTCACTGTGCTAATGACTATTTAGCCTTTACAAATGACAGTCTACACTAAAACAGGGAGCTGACCCATGCTTTTAATACTAAAACTATTTTTCTCTTTTGTGGTAATTTCAATCAGAATGGAAAATAGTGTGTAATGTTATTACTTAGACTGATTGCAGTCATATATAAAAATCTTTGAAGGCTTTATGCACTATATCATTGAAATGGAGTATTTTTGACAGACTGAAGACAGGTTTCTGCTAATAGTTTCAATTGGAAGGTTTTAAAAGGGATTTTAAAAATAGAAAGCTAAGCCGAAAATCTACATACACTATATTGCGTCACAAACAAATAAATTTCTTCTAAAGCACTGAATTGTTGTAACAAAACTCCAACAAGTACAGATAACATATTCACATTAGAAATATTTCCATCTACATATGTGAGAAAATCACACATGTAAATGCCAAATCCTTATGGTTCCCGTTTTTGCCAGGTGGTGAATAAACAAACGTTCCTTCAGGATGAATGGGTTTGTTATAGCCTGGCACCCACTTTCTAGTAACTACACACTTTTATTCCAAGCTAAACACAACGTCAACTACTGTTTTTCATTGGTTATCTAACACTGGTTTAGCACAACATTGGCATCATGTCTCTGATGGTACAGTTTGGGCAGCTTGGGGATGGGCATATCTGGAAACCAAAGGAGTGATGGCATTTCTCATGACTTTGCTGCTGCAGAAAGTGCACTTTTGCTGCAGGTTGGTGCCAGGAGCAGCAGTTTTTGCTGGTTGGTGTGAAAAAGAGAAACAAAAGCCCATGGTGACCAGCTGAAGGCAACTCAGAGCAAGGGCTTTGCTTTCTGGAGCCACACTTTTGCCTGTGCACCTTTGCCCTTTTGGTGCTAGACAAGCGGGACAGAAGCAGTGGTTAGCACCCTGTATTGTTTCTGCAAAGTACTGCCATGTATAGCAGACACGGCGTAACTACTGCTGAAGCGTAGCATGAATGTTTTGCAAGTTCACATTATATATATTTAATGGGAACTAGCCAACCCAAATCAACGATAGATTTAATTTAAAAATGCAGCGGTGGAACATATGATTCATAAGATATTCAGTTGTCTCTCCAACAGGGACAACAATCTTCAAATGGGGTTGTGCATGTGCTTCCAAAAACTCGGTATCTATCTATCATCTGTCTATCTATCTATCTATCTATGTGTTTATACTTATATTTATTGTTTGTCATTTGTTATAAACTTACATTTATATTTATATTTGTTATTTATCATTACTATATTTATATTTTTATTAGTTATTTGACTTAAATATAAATATAAGTATAAAAATATATATCTGCTGAAGATGAAACCTGCTTTGGGAGAACATTTTTCTTCTTGTTTCAATATTAAATATCCTTCCAAAACAATTTATCTGTTGCAATAAGGAGACCAAACATAGGTGTGTGTAAAAAGAGTAACCAATATAACTGGAAAACATATACAATTTCCTGTAAAAAGGATGAAATGGGGAGAAGTCGAAACAACTTTAATCCAGAATGACTCTGTGCTTTGCTAGCATTCCTTAGACGTTCTAGTGATGTGATAATTTGCAGGCCTTGCGCTATAATTGAATGTGCAATTGAAAAGGAGATAGAATAATGTGATAGATGTGCTGCCGGATATGCACTTCTTGCACTTCTGTTCAATACTAAATCCACTGCTTTAATTAAATTGCTTTGAACTAATGTAGGTGTTCTCTAAAAATACAATTAAACATTTAAGATGTGTTATAAGTGATTGAGACATCATTTTCATTTGAAAATACTGAAATGGTAGTAAAAGATGTTCCTTTTTTCCCCTTGGTTTTCCAGGTAGCCAAGTATTTGCCATGGGAAGAACATGCTGGAATACAATGGAGTTGTGATAATGGTTGTTTCTATTTATTATTACTATTATAGGCACCAAGAGAATATTTCTGTTTTCTTTGCTTTTTTTTTTTCCCTTTGATCTGATTTGATGTAAAAGGGGAGCCTCTGTTCTGGAGTACTGCAAAGTGTTAAGAAACTACCTATGTATGCAGATGACTAAATGTTGCTATTTGGGCTTACGATCCAGATTTAGTCCTGAAAAGCTCCTTTAATGAACTACATGATTTTTGTGTACTTAATAATATCCTTAAATTGCTTCCAGAATATTACTCTTGCAAACTGTGGTCAAGTTGATGCTACATGGAAAATGAGTTCTGATATCATCACAAGGAATTTCAAGTTTGAACCTAAGGTAACAGACTGCTCTGCAAAGACACTCCTGAGATGTATAACTTGTTGACCAGGAAATGGCAATGTCACCCTATTCCTAGGAGCTTTAGCACTTTTGCAGTCATACACTATCTACTACATATGCTACTACATATATATCCTGCTCTACTCTGCGCTGGTGCAGCCTCACCTCGAGTACTGTGTGCAGTTCTGGGCACCACAGTACAAAAATGATGTAAAACTGTTGGAGAGTGTCCAGAGGAGGGCGACGAAGATGGTGAAGGGCCTAGAGGGGAAGACATACGAGGAGCGGCTGAGGGCACCGGGCCTGTTCAGCCTGGAGGAGGCTGAGGGGGGACCTCATTGCAATCTACAGCTTCTTTGCGAGGGGGAGTGGAGAGGCAGGTGACCTATTCTCCGTAAACACCAGTGATAGGACCCATGGGAACGGTGTTAAGCTGAGGCAGGGGAAGTTTAGGCTGGACATCAGGAAGAGGTTCTTCACTGAGAGGGTGGTTGCACACTGGAACAGGCTCCTCAGTGAAGCAGTCACTGCACCAAGCCTGTCTGAATTTAAGAAGCGATTGGACTGTGCACTTAGTCACATGGTCTAAACTTTTGGGTAGACCTGTGCGGTGCCAGGAGTTGGACTTGATGATCCTTATGGGTCCCTTCCAACTCGGGATATTCTATGATTCTATATATTTAGATAGATAGATATAGATATAGATATATAGATATAGATATAGATAGATATAGCTGATATAGATATAGATTAGATATAGATGTTGATAGATGATATAGATATAGTTACAGATAGATAGATATAGATATAGATTTTTTTTGGGGGGTGGAGGGGAGTAAGAAACAAAGGATATAAACTTTTTGCTGTTGCCTTTGCCTTTCCAAGCAATGTGATATAGAAACCACTTTGCAGGCAGTGTTTTACAACTGGAATGAAAGAAAAGAAAAATGCTCTGTGATCTCACAAACCTGTTGTGTGTACACAGGCAATGTACAACAATATTAACTTGTATAGGTGGACTAAAGGCTTTATCTCAAACTTTTAAGGCTTTGAGTCATGCTGACAAATAATGCAATTTCCTCTTTCTCAAATGGTCCTTGTGGCATTTCACTTGTAACAACTTACTTCACAGTTGACATTGAGAATCCCTGGTATGTTATGGCAAGATTTTCTAGGCAAAGTAATATAAAATGCAGAGCTTTTGTGATTCTGTGTTCCATGTAGAATTTAGTCTTACAGCATAATATGAACAGGACAGTAAGAGAAACTTCAGTTTTCGTGATATAGACATTAACATCTTTTAATGAATTTCAGAATAATGAAACTTTCCTAAGAATGTCTGCTGCTCTTGTTAATTTATTAAATAAAATCCTAAGAAAAAGATGAATTTGTCAGAACCAAAGGCTGATGGGATAATATGAACAGCCCTAGTCAGGAAGGCGTGAAACCTGCTGTACTGCTAGAAATCTCTTGTTTTTTTTTTTTTTTGTTTTGTTTTGTTTTGTTAAAATAATATATACAATGACCTACAAGTTCTTGACAGAAGAGTTACTCAAATACAGAAATAATGGTTCAGAGAAGAAGCAAGATTTTTTTGTGTGTGTTTGGCTGAGATAAACAAACCATTATGTTGACCTTTTTTTTTTTTTTTTCTTCAGTATTTGTTATTGGAAAATATTTGCCCATGTTATTAAAACAGTATAGGAAAAAAGACAATCACTGGGCCAGAATTACAACAGGGTGCTCCCTGATAATCAATACTTTTAACGCAAAAATACTCCAGGATGTAAAGGAGAGAATTATTATTTTTATTTTATTTTATTTTTCCTTTTGCCAGTAGAGCTTATGGCTAGGATTGTGGAAATCTTTTTGTGTAGCAGATTTAGTTACTAAGTGCTGCTGGTTGTCAAAAGATAACCTGTTCCTAGTAGCTTATCCGACAACATTGTCAGGACTTTAAGTTTCTTGTTCTTGTTTTTGTCTTGTTCTTTGTGTGTATTACTTTCATTAGGAGAAGAACAGAGCACAAACATCAAGCACACTAGAGTCTTCAGACTTGTCTCTGTGTCAATATGGAACTGATTGAATAAAGTGCAACTTTCTGGAAAACAATAGTATTTTGTGTTGATTATGTTCTTTTTGCTGCTTCTTCTAAAGAAGTTTTGTGCATGTTCAAGCACCACAAAAAAAAAAAAAAAGTGGAAAAAACATCAAACAGCACTATATTTACAAGAGAAAGAATTCCTCATACATTTTAATATGGTAAGATTCCTAACAGTTACACAGAATAAGCAAAAAGTATATCAGATATCTTGGATGCAATAACTACTACTTCTATTTTTGGCCCTGTGGTTTCACTGACTAGAAATTATAGCACTTGGGAATTTAATTACTAAAGGAGAGTAACTTACAAAATGTCTAGACTTCTAGACACTGTTAATTGTACCTAGGCTTTCTAGGAAATCCAGGTGACTGTGGGTACAAAATTGCAAGTAATTAGAAGCTTAGGTGAAACTTCTGATTAAATGTGAAGAATATGAAAACACCTAGTCATTTAAAACATCAATATCGTAAAATGACTGCCAAAAACCTGGGGATTTTGACTAATGGTATAGATGAAAAAGAATAATCTTAATGGAAAAATACCATTATACAGCAAAATTGCAAGTGCTATTTTAAAGATAAAACTTTAGATGTCAGGATGACTGTCCTCAGTTGTTCTTGACACCCCCTTGGCAATGATACTGTTTCTGTTTTGTCAGCATCACCAATGAATACAGTTACTATGCTGTATAAAATAATCATATTATATGTCAGATAAAACAAGGGGCATGCATCAGATTATAAATAATTTAATTTTACAACGGAATTTTACATCTTAATCTGTTCGAACATCACTTTCACTTAGACTCTAAAATAAAATTATGCTATTGTATTCCTTCATATAATCTAATATTTCACCCATAAGGAAATGTCAGGTCACATTTACAGCAATCTAGGGGCCTCTAAGCTGGATAGGAAGGTCATTCTGTCTGAGCATTGTAAATGAACCTGTCCAACAAAGTTTTGGTTAGGGACAACCAAGGACTCATTATATAGTCAATTTACCCAAATGCCAGCAAAAGCAATGCCAAGGCTGTTATTTTTTGTCCTTTGAAATTTGAAATAGTATCAAGCATATTGGAATTTATCCTTTATTATCAAGCCTGGGAAGAAATTGCTTTAAAATATTTTTATAGATGTGTGTAGTGTTACAGTGCAAGTAACATTAATAAAAATAATATTTTGCTAAAATGGAAAAAGCTGTATTTCAATATCATGAAAAATATAAGTGTATAGTGGTCTCATAAACTATAATGTGAGGCTGGACTGTCTTTTGTAGCCTTTCTAAACAGTTTGGTAGGCATGATTAAGTTGTAACGACTTTTTTTTTTTTTTTTTTTTAGCAACTTGTCACATATATGACTGTATATATGTGCATTCAATGTATGCACAACCATGGACCATAGCTTCAGTCTTGAAAGTGGTTTCCACTGGCAAAGAAACATTAGAAGATTCTGTATAGCTATATTTGACAGTGGAACTGAGCAATAGATATGTAGCTGTGAGTGACTCCAAAGTCACTAATCAGTGACTTTGTCACTGATTCCTCCATATGAAGAAAAGAGGCAACAATGAGATTCTTCCCAAATTTATGAAGGGACAGGAGTTAGTCGATCTTTTTTATATCCAATGTCTTTTGTGTTCCAAATATTGCTTTGCAGTGGTATTTGTCTATTTTGTAGCATTGTAATGGCATCTCAGAATCACTGAGTTATCTCATCTTTTAGCTGATATTTCCCAAGGTGATGCAAAACCACCTTCAATCATAAACAACATATTTTGAATAATCTGCTGATAAACTGAATCAAAACATTTAAGTGTTTTCCTAATATTAGTAATTATTCCCCTTCTCAGAGCTCTTCTCAGAGCTTTCTTAATTTACATGAAACCTCACTCTGTATACATAAGGTGTGGAAGATGATTCTGCTTGAAGACAAAGATAGTACAAAGTTAAGCATTGGAGTTATATACTGCCATATAGGCAGTGTATTAGAAGGTCTCTAAGAAAAAGAAAAAAAAATCCTTTCTTGATCATCACAGTCTATTTTGGCCCATGAATCAAATGTAATTGCACTGAGTTCATACGAACAACCGGTGTCATCAAAAAAAAAAAAAAAAAAGAAAAAATTAGCTCTGTCTTCACTACAAGAAGAGAATAAAGTATATATGACTACTTTTGAAATGTTATCACAGACGTTTGCATGATAACACACAAATTTCATATTTGGAGATGAAAAATTCAGTTTCACCACTGTTCAGAAAAGAAGCAAAGAATCTATGATTCAATGATTCTGTGAAAGAAGCCTTATTCTACTAAACTGATATTTCTGATGTGATGAAGGTAATGCAAATGTATTTCCCTACATAAAGGAGAACGTATTTCCTGCAGAAAAGACAATATGCTTTTGCTTATTACCCTGTAGAAATGTCTTCATTCTGCACTGGAAATCCTGGAAGTCGCAGAACTCTGCTACGCAATGGATTTGGTTCCTTGCGCAGCACAGTGCTGTGAAGCTACCATAAGAAAATGAATGAACTTTCATGGTTGGTAATGTTTAGTGAACCAGTCTGATTTCTTGACTCTTTTGAAGGCTTCTTTCTTCTTCCTTTTTTCAGGAGGGTTGTTGTAAGAGACCTGTCAGAGTGTTGTAGACACCTCAGGATGCAAAAGCAATCTCTTTGCTATGCTAAGAACAAATCTTTGGCAAGGAAATTTTCTTTTGTTATTTTTAATGTTTTCATGTTGGTCACCGGTCTGGCATCAATGTTGTCATTTATTGGATATCCATAGCTTATTTCATCAATATCCATAGCTTTGTTAAGGCTCACCCATGCAGAGGAACTTACTAAAGAGGTTTGGACTAGATTGGAGGCAGTCTGGGCTGCAGTGACCACACCCTGGTTGAGTTTGTGATCTCAAGAAATATGGGCCTGGTGAAGAGAAAGTTAGGACACTGAACTTCTGGAGAGCAAACTTTAAGATATTTAAAGACCTAGTGGACAAGATCTCCTGGAACACCATCCTTAGGGACTAAGGAGCTGGCAACTCTTTAAGGATGCTTTTCTTATAGCACAAGAACTTTGTATCCCCCTGTGTAATGAAGCAAGCAGGGAAGACAGAAAAATCAGGGTGGCTGAGCAAGGACCTGCTGGTAAAACTGAGGTGCAAGAAGGAAATGCACAGGCAGTGGAAGCAGGGACACGTGGCCTGGAAGGAGTACAGGGATGCTGTCTGGATGTGCAGGGATGGGATCAGGAAAGCCAAGGCATGGATGGAACTGACCTTGGCAAGGGATGCAGGGAATAATAAGAAGTGATTCTATAGGTACATTGCTCAGAAAAGAAAGGCCAGAGAGAGTATACTCCCTCTGATAAATGAGATCACCTGATGAAACTCAACAGGTACAAGTCTGTAGGGCCTGATGACATGCATCGCAGAGTCCCGAAGGAATTGGCTGATATAGTTGCCAAGCCTCTCTCAATCATATTTGAAAAGTCCTAGTAGTCAGGTGAACTGGAAAAAGATAAACATCATTCCCATTTTAAAAAAAGATAGGAAGACCTGGGCAACTACCAGTGAATCTCACTACTGTGCCTGGGAAAGTCATGGAACAGATCCTCCTAGAAGCGCTGTCAAGGTACATACAGGACAAGGAGGTGATCCAAGACAGGCAGCAGAACTTCTGCCAGAGCAAATTGTGCCTGACCAATCTGGTGGCCTTCTATGATGGAGTGACTGCATCAGTTGACAAGGGAAGACCAAATGATGTCATGTACCTGGACTTATGCAAGGCCTTTGATACTGTCCAACACGACATCGTGATTTCCAGATTGGAGAAAGATGGATTTGAAGGGTGGTCTTTTCAGTGGATAAGGAGTTAGCTTGAAGGTTACACCCTAGGAGAGTGGTGGTCAATGGTTCTATGTCCAAGTGGAGGCTGGTAACAAGTGGTGTTCCTCAGGGGACTGGTCTTGGGACTGTTGATGTTTAATATCTTTATAGATGGTGGGACCAAGTGCACCCTCAGGAAGTTGGAAAAAAAACAACAACCTAAGTGGTACAATTGATACAACAGAAGGAAAGGCCGCCCTCCAAAGGGACCTGGACAAGCTTGAGATTTTGGCCCAGAGAGCCTACTGAGGTTTAACAAGTCCAAGTGCAAGGTGCTGCAGTGGGGTCAGGGCAATCCCAGACATAAGGACAGACTGGGAAAAGAACTCATTGAGAGCAGCTCTGCAGGAAAGGACTTGGGGGTTCTGGTGGACAAAATGATCAACATGAACCGGTAGTGTGTGACAGAAGCCCAGAAGGCCAACTGTGTCCTGGGCTGCATTAACAAAGGAGTAGTCAGCAGGTTGAGAGAGGTGATTGTCCCTCTCTGCTCTGTCCTTGTGAGGCCCCACTTGGACAACTGCATCCAGGCCTGAGGTTCCCAGCACAAGAAGAATGTGGACCTTTTGGAGTGGGTCCAGAGGTGGGCCATAAAGATGCTCAGAAGGCTGGAGCACCTCTCCTATAAAGAAAGGTTTAGAGATTTTGAGAAGAGGAAGTTCTGGGGAGACCTCATTGCAGCCTTTCAGTACTCAAAGGGAGCTTACAAAAAGATGGAGAGCAATTTTTTGCTCAGTCAGATAATGACAGAACAAAGGGAAATGCTTTTAACCTAAAAGAGGAGTGGTTTAGATCAGTAGTTAGGAGGAAATTCTTCACTTAGAGGGTGGTGAGGCCCTGGAGCAGGTTTGTCAGAGAAGTTGTGGATGCCCCATTCCTCGAAGTGCTCAAGGCCAGGCTGGATGGGGCTTTGGACAACCTTGTCTAGTAGGATGTATCCCTGCCAATGGTAGGGGGGTTGGAATTAGACAATCATTAAGGTCTCTTCCAACCCAAGACATTTTATTATTCTATGATTATTGGTAGTAAAGTGGCTTGATGTGAGAAGCAAATAACCGTAGTACTCTAAGGGCCAAAGACTCTTTCAGGATCACACATAGCTATGAGTTTCTCTATAAAAGGGCAGTGCGTGTGTGTGTGCTCTTTTTCAGTGCAATCTACAGTGCAGTAAAGACTGTCAATTTCTGCCAAGACATTTTGTAAGATATACAGTAGGGTATAGGAACTTGAGCATAGTGAAGTACAGGCAGAACATCTTCTCCAGGATCTTCTCCTCTTGCCATCAGAGATGCATTTGTCCAAAGGAGAGAGCTCTGAGGGCAGTCAGCATGAACTCATACCTAAACTTATTCTGCATTGGGGATAATCCTTCCAAATATGACAGCTAGCTTTTACAAAGTCCAAGAGTGGAAAAATATAGACTGCTATCCTCACCAGAGACTTGCAGTATTTTCCCACTGCTAATCCATGGTGAGTGTCTGAAATCAAGGTAGGATAAATGGTATTGGGTGATATCTCCAGCTGAAATAATAATTGATTCTGCATGTTCATGCTGTGTTTCCTGCAGTTCTAATTGACATTTCTGGCAACCACGTTACAACTGCTGTTTACCAGCAGCTGTGTTGTCCTTTCTGTAATTGTTCATTTTTAGGAGAAGCTTATCTGAGAGGAAAAATATGCAATAACTATTGTGTCTGCTCATCTCTTTATATAAAGGCAGCTGCTGCAGAGAGAGTACATCTAACTTCTTGTGGCCTCTGAGAACTCTGTAGTCTCCAGTATGGACAAACACTCAAGAACCCTTCGTGTCTCAAGCAACACAGAGCCTGCCAAATTGCTTGCCTGAAGGAACGATCATCACAGGGACAATGAAATGTTCTGATAATGTAATTGCTCCCAAATATCCTGGAAGAAATATTTTCTTTTCCGTATGAAGTACTGTTTCAGAACAAAATTGAGGGAACTATTAATTACGTCTTTAGTGATCATAACATGCATGAAGTATGACTGATGGTCAGTGGGCTCCCTATTTTCTACATTGTTTCTCTAACTATTCTACAATTAAACCAGAAGTTATAATGGACTTAATACATTTTGGCCCAATCATTTTGTGTTTAACTATTGCGTAGGAGACACTAGTCCAAAGAGCAACGAACTCTGTAGGAGCACAAAAGCTTTTCATAACAAGCTGTAAAAGTCGTTAACTTTGGCACTTACAATAAAGTAGGAGATAGCATGTGTGTCCCATTATTTTTCAGAATAATTAATCTCTTGGATCAACACTATTTACTGTTTTTCAGCCAGCCACACTACACAGCAAATGGTCTGTGTCTTCAAGCTTTTTCTCCTTTAAATGGTGCAATAACATTATGTATTCCTTGGCCATAGCTTTTTCCCCTTAAATCAGTCCCTGGCATTTGACGCTTGAAACTAAAAATAAAATGAGCTAAGTCCCTAGTTAGCATCTATTTATTAAAGATGATCTTTCATATATAGCATTACAGGGACATTTGGCCTGATTTACTATACTAACATATCCAGTTTGGCCCTGGGAAGGGAGCTGTGTTAGTAATGCTGCACCCTATGGTGAAATAGTGCCTAATCAGTATTTATGAATAGGGTTTTGCAAGTCACTAAAGAGCAGAATTTTCACAATGGACTGGGGAAGTGGTTTTACCTTCTTAAAACACAAATATTGCGGAGCTTTTGGAGTCTATATGGTGCATTTGGATTGAATAGTTTTCATTTTTAAATTGCAGTTAAAAATGTGTAATGTAACACGGTCAGTAATTTAAATGGAGTGTACCACTTTCTTTCAGACATTAATGTTATTTGTTAAACTTTGTAATTACTATGCAAATGAACTGCTATACTTAGAAAATGACAGCACAATGAATACAGCAGAGAACAGCTTGAAATTCTAACAAATGTGAAAATAGCTTTTTTATTTCTTTAGTTTGCTTATTTTTCTTTTCTTTTTTTTTTTTTTTTTTTTTTTTTCTACAGTGTTGTTTAGGGAAGATTACTTTTTGGGAAAATACTATCATTTTTATTTTTTATTTTTTTGGTGTGGACAGGAGACTTGTGGGGTTATCTCTATAGAATAACAGGGTATTGATGCACATGTTGTCGGTAACTCTGGGACCAGTTTGCAAAGTTGATGTTCCAAAGTTAGCTTTTTTTCAGAGATCTGACTTGAGGGCATACATTCAAACTGTACATACACTCTTCTGATACATACACTCTTTTGTTACTGGTGACCAGCCTAGAACCATTAGTTGAAGTCATCTACCCTTATCATTGTGCAGCTGTGTTGGAGGTTAGTAGCTGGGCTGAATGTAAGGTGCATTGACTCTGGCATGGCACTACACAGGCAAGGTTATGTTAGTTTTGTAAGTGTATGCAGTGTTATTTCTGGGTGTTTTGAGCTAGAATTTCTGCAATGTGACTCATTTTACTTCATAGAATTTTGTTCAGTGTTAATTTTGGGAGTCCAAGTGGCTGGCTATTTCATGTTCTTGTCCCAAAACAGAATCAGATATATCCCATCATCCTGACATAGTCTGACCTTTTTGAGAAGTCCTCTGTTGATGAAAGCTTTGCAGACACCCTCAGTTGTTTTGTCCAAAGCTCCATCTCTGCTCCATTGCAGAGTTTGTCTGTTTGTCTGTCCAGGGTCTATATTGTCACAGTGTATCCCACTTTCTGTTCTCTCAAAGTGGAGAGCAGATTGCTGCCTCACATTTTTTTTTTTTTATATGCAGCTACCTTATATATATGTTAAAATTATAATTCTGATTTTCCTTAATCTGTTTCTCTGAGTGTTTTTTAAATCTTCCCCAGGTTCCTACCTTCCAGAATTCTATGATCTCCTTCCTCTGGACTTTCTCCAGTGATTTCTGTGCTCAGAATTTAATATATCTCTTGTTTGTTTGTTTATTTATTTATTTATCTATTTTTTCAATATGCTTCCTAATAGCTGAGGAAACTGTAAGGATAAGTTATGTAATATTCCAGGTTTTATGATCCACGGTGATGACTGCTTTTATTTTCCTGATATCAGAACATTTCTAGTAGTTATTAGGTTTGTGATGCAGCATATCTTCTAGATTCTTTTCTGCAAACTCATTACATAGAAGCTTGTTCTCCCACCTCAGTTTGTGTAGCAGGTTACTCTTGTTTAAATATGGAAGCCAGTGTTTGTTCTATTTTAAAATGCATTTTTTTGAACATGTGTATGTGTATGTGTTTTAAAAGTTATTCTGTTGAGCATGTTTGAGAAAATCTTGCAAAATTTGAAATTTTAGAGAAGAATCCCTGCATTTCAGCACAAAATCAGAACATAAGCAGCTGACCTGAAAAGGTCTGCATCAAATCTTTGTCTACAACAAATAGGTGTCAATGATTTCCATGTCTCCCAGTTGTCTGAGATGAAGTCCTTTCATCCTGAATTCTGTCAAGATCTCATTGCATTAAGCAGTAGAGTTCCACTGCTGGGAACATACCATTGTAGAGATGGTAATGCAAAAGGTCTGGATGGGCTGAAAGCATAAACCTGGAGAATGTGTATCATAATGAAAATTTGAAAAATATCTAATCAATAGCTAATCAACATTCTGATAAATAAACAGGAAACATTTAGGTAGAAAAATTAAAAAAAAAAATCACAATTAGTGGGCTAGGGAAATATCCTCACACAGTGATTCTCAAGGGAACTATAAAACTTATGGCTAAATAGTTTCTACAGTAATCTTGACTTCTAAATTTATGCTTTAAAATATAGAGAATACTTTGTAATTCTGGAGAAATATATTTATCTACTATTAGAAATATTAGAAAAGATGAGTGGGAAATATTTTAGAAATTGGCCTACCCAAGGAAACTAGCAAAATTTTACACCCTTTTCAGATCCATGTCAAATATTGACCTGAATGAAAATCTGCTGAGACTTTTGACTGTTTGACTCAAATCGTTTACACATTACATTGAAGCTTTAGTACATCTAGGGAGATATTGAGAAAAAAAATTGTCTTACCCTTGGTAACTCAGACCTCT
Source organism: Cygnus atratus (assembly GCF_013377495.2). Classification (NCBI taxonomy): domain Eukaryota; kingdom Metazoa; phylum Chordata; class Aves; order Anseriformes; family Anatidae; genus Cygnus; species Cygnus atratus. Next base: position 72,064,222 of record NC_066396.1, read on the forward strand.
ACTAACAGTAACTTTGACTTGGCAGAGGTACTATAGTTTTCAGTGTTAAAAGCCAAACCAAAGCAAACCAACCAAACCAGACCACCACCAACAAAGCCAAAATTGAAAACAAAATACCTTGACTAGGAGTTTTATGTATATGTAGTCTGAATTATGAATAATTAGTTTCAGGTTACCCAATTCTACTAAGCTCTCTTGAAAATCAGAATAGCACTCTCTTCTCCATATAGACAGGGAAGCAAGTATATTACTTTGGTGTGAAGCACAGCCAAAGGGGCATACCTCACCCTGAATCTGTCAGCACAACTTATTGTCATTAATGGAAATGTTATTAATGGATCAAGGTGCAATATGGTACAAGTTCATACAAAATATCTGTGCAATTGAACATAGAAGTTCATATACTTGAGTTATTCCTTCTCTTTCATATATGACTGTGTACATTCACTTTGAATGGTATCTTTTTGCAACAAATATTCTAATCTAGTCAGAAATGTAGTTATCTGATGTAGAAAACTCTATTAGATTGCTTTGCAAGATGATGTTCAGTAAGAGAAAAAAAATCTGGATATTTCAGAAACATTATAAATAAATAAATCTAGGAGTAATTTTCTAATATGCCTGCTAAATGTTAATCTCATATAAGGAATTCTTCTTCATAGGCTAGGAAATGTACTATAAAGAAGATATTGAAAACTAGGCAAACTGAGAAGAAAAAAAGGTCAAAATATTGGAGAAAAAGCTATAGAAGGTTTTAATATTAGCTCAAGGAGCTGCTAACAAGGATGAAGTATTGTCTTAACACTTCTTTTTCCCAGCTTCAGTTTGAATGATGATCCAGCTAGTTTCATTACTCCAACGCAAAGCTTCCAGCTGAGACTGGGGAACTGTAAAATCAGAGGTGCCCACACAATTACAATATGCTAATACTACTTAGTTGCTTAACATGGCCTGTGACTGCATCTTATAGAACAAATGAGTAAAGACCAGCTACTTTTCTATTTTTTTCTCTCATTCCCCCCCCCCCCTTCCCCCCTGCCTCTGCCCCCCCCCTCCCCCCCCCCCCCCCCCATTTTCTTTGCCATAAGAAGCAATCTAGGTATTTTATTGTAATGCTACAGTATAGAGATTTACTTCCAAGATTATTCATCATCTTAATATACGCACTAGAGTGGGGAAATTAATAGAAAGACAACACTATGACTGAACTGAAATAAAAAAAAAATCTAGTATTCTATACCAACACATTTGTGATCTAGTCATGAAACAGGTAGTACAGCTCTTTGTCTTCTGTAATTGTTTTTAGAGTGACTTGGTACACCTCTTACCAAAAAAGATGAAAATCATCTTTTCCAGTATGCCGTGCACACATTGCTTAGCAGTCTAACATGGACTCGTTCAACCATCAGAGGCTAGAATGAGTCCACATAGACTCATTTCTCTACAGTTTTGTACTGCTGGTTCTCAAAATTTATGACTTCTACATGAGCTTAATTCATTTCATGCTATTGGGAAACCAAGGAACACATCCATTATACTGTTTGGTCCATTATACCGTTTAATCCCCTCTACTCAATATTGTTCTAAGCAATCACTTAAATAATATATTTTAACCAAATGGTTTTCCTACAGAAGGAAGTAGTACAATAAAGGTCATTGTAAGAGGTCTAGAAGGAAATTCAATGGGTACACCTGTGTGCCATAATGAATAGAATAGTGTGCACTTTTTCTTAAAAGATTGCTTACATTTTTGAGATTAGGATTATTATTATTATTATTATTGGTCAGGTGTTTTCCAATCAGTAATAAATTTTGAATCAAAAATTATTTCCCCTGTATTTTCATAAGCAAATAAAATCTGTAGCAAATACAACTACTACTGTTCAAAAAACAAACAAAAAAAACAAAAAACAACAAACCCCTGACAATAATAACAATACTATTAATAAAATGTCACCTTTTTATCTTCATGTATTCAAAATAATATTAACATAAAACAGAAAAAAAAATCTTATAAATGTTATAAGAAACATGTTCTCTTCTAGAGAGTGCCACACGTTGTAAAGGGAATAACAAATTATTTGGATGATTTTCCTTGCTGCTGTGGTGTACTTGAAAACATTATTTTTTATTTGCTCAATGTTTTGTTTGTTTGTTTTTCTGTTTTTATTTGTTTGTTAAAAAGAACAAACAAACAAAACTTGTACCTTGAAAGGTTATGGAATGATGTGTTCCTTCTCATTCATCCCCTCTCTCTCATGCACACACAAACAGACACATAAGCAGAGCAAAGCTCCATAATTTCTTTTCCACATTACTTAAAAATATTGTTAGTGGTTTACAAAATAGTCTTGCGAACTTGGTGTCATTCAGGCTGCAGGATTTGGAGTATTTCTACATGGTCATTTAAAAATGATGGAACAGTTTATTCCTGGGGAGCAGCTTGGCACATGAAAAGCATAGTGTTTATTATTACAAAGCCATTGCCAGAATTGTGTAGAGCAGGTGTGAAAGCATGGGTATACACTAACATCTACTTATGTATTCCTCCTCGTCATAGCATATGTCTGCCTTATAGTTTTTAATAGGCTTGTCTTTACAAAACCTGTTTGAAGCAAGATATCTTTTTTTTTTTTTTTTTTTTTCCCATATTATAAGTAGAGGCTGAAGAGAGGTAATTTGCCCAATCTGATAAAGAGCTCTGAGGCAAGGTGTGAGCACCCAAGGGCTAAGTCACTTGCTTCAACTTTCACAGTGCTGCTTTAGGACAGTGGGACTTCAAACTGATTCACTCATCAGTTCAGTAAGTTCTTGTGCCAGGATTCACCTTCTTGAAAGGCAAAAGACATTTTGATTCTGATATCCTAATTTTGATTTGCAGTTAACACAATTTTTCAGGAAATTTTGCCATATTGAAAAAGATAGCAGAAAAACTAGACCTTATTCTTTAATATAGAATCAATCTGAAACTCATGAATCTTTTATTTCTGCTATTGGCTAACTAGACAGGGACAAGCAAGACTTTTCATTTCACTTTCCTCTACATCAATTTTAACATTTTCACCTTGTTTGTGAAGTCATTTGTGATCTACACTTTGAAGAGCAAAATACTACTATTAGGAGCAGAGGTATATTTACATAAATGTGAACTTAATGCAAAATATTTAGATTATTTCATTGCCATTTTTAGAGTCATTTTTATTTCCATTTCAATTCAATACAATGTCTTTTTTTCATATTATAAATACTAGTGTTTTGTCTCAGTTGACAGATAGATAACAAGTGATCCTTTTAAACTTATCTTCTTATGATAGGTTTCATCCAATCTTCTGTTTTGCAAAGGAAAGTCATTATCACCACCACCTTTTGTTAAACAATAGCAGTTTTCAAGGCAGAAAGGAGCATGAAAAGAAATTTCATTACATAGAATAGAAATTGAAGTGCAGGAATGTATTCTGTGATAATCACAATTGTGTTTTATATGCTGCCAATATGTAAAGGCTATCTTGCTGAGAGATGACACTGGTGAGGTGCATCACAGACTTTAAACCAGTTTCAACATAAGGTAATAGTGTTTCAATATTAGGAAGAAAAATATCTCTTTTACAATTAAAACAACAACAACAAAAGAGTTTAATGTTTAAACACTGTCCTTTCTACTTGTTTCTTCAAAGACTATGACATGGAGGGTTAAACAGTTATGCCATCTGTATGACGCCTAATCAGAAATGATATGAATCTCTCAGTAAGCCTTTGTAGGGTGAAGGACTGCAAATTATGTTTGTATTTAAATAACTGATACTTGCTTTATCTCGCAGAAGAAGCAAAATTAAAGAGTAAAAGCATAACTTTTGTGTGTCCTTGTTTAAAGTGCTATATGATATTCCTCCAAAAGTACCTACAAATTTGCCATTTCTTGGTTTCTGGGAGAAATACTGAGCTCCGCTTGTGCAATTTTTGAAGGTCTCCTTAAGGGCTTTTGTATAGCTTAAGGGCTTAAATATAACAATATCCACTGAAATAAATAAAATGGATCCAGTTGACTTTTCATATATTAGAAAAAGTTTTATACAGAGAGAGATAAGAACCCTGAGATTTTTTAACCAAAACTGATTTCTTCTAAAACACTCCTCCAGAATATACCCCTTACTTGTCTTCTGACAGCACAGAGGCAATCAGTTTTGGTTTTCTCTCCTTCCCCTTGATCTCAGGGAATTCACTTGTCTTCTAGCACATAGACATATAACTTGCCCCAGATGGTAGAGTTATGTGAGATTTTATTCTGAGCATTGTTGTGTTTAGAGATGAAGTGGAGGCTATAGCAGAAGAGCTGCCATGCAGCACAGGGACAGGAACATTGCTCCAGGAGACCTGTAAAACACCGTTATCTGCAAAACAGACCATAGGCAGCTCAGAGAGAAAGCTTGCATGGAGAAAATAAGGGAATCAAAAGAGGAAAGCATAGAGGAAAATGTGTAAATTAAACCTGACAAAAGCCATTTATTGTATATACATAGCAATTTACATTAGGCGGGTAAAATCTGAAGCTGGAAATAGAGTCTGAGCAAAAAAGAGACAAGTACCAGAATCATGTGATTAGAAATAGCAGGCATCACAGATTAACACAGCTTGTACCAATCAGACTCCAGCTGAAGTCCCAGGAAGGATTTTCAGTAACTGATAGATATAAATAGAAAAACTAAATAAATCTAAGGACTCTTATTCAGACTTAAATGCTACACCTAGAATACCACAGTTAGTGGTATTCTGACTACTTTGCAACAAAAGTTATGTTCCTTAATATTGACAAGTAAAATGACATCAAACACTATGAGTGCCTTTTTCTACAATAGTATTTGAAATGATACATCCTTCTTCCTCTCCTCCTCTGACCTTCCTAGAATTCCAGCTTTTAATAGGAGTCTTAGTGATTTTTTGCTGCAATTTTATCTTTTAGCTAGAAATAGGTAGTTACTGACTTTGAACCCTTTTTTTCTGCACCCCAGCGTTCCCTGTGTACCAATTGTAACTTGTTATACGTGGTTCTTCACATCTTCTCTGGTGCTGTTTATGATCGCCCGCCCTCCCTCCCTCCCTCCCTTCCTTCCTTCCTTCCTTTTTTTTTTTTTTTTTTCCTCTACATTGTCTAAATTACTGTAAATAGAAGGTGCTGTTTCTATGTAGTTTCTGTCCTCAAAATGTGTTTGCAGAAGCTTTTCTGGTTGTCATGAAAAGTGTGTCAGCACCAGTCTTTTTGAAGGTTTCATTTTACCACAGGAAATTGCAGTGATGCAGAAAGAAAATTATATATATTTTATATATGCATGTAGAAATCCATTCTACATTCTGCCATAACTGTGCATTTGGATTCAAATTTGTGATCTATTTGAGATTTTGGACACCTTAGAGTAGAGGACAAAATTGTTTTACAGAATGTTTACTTTGATAATTTGACCTTTCTTATTCTTTTTTTTCCCCACTCTAAATCTCAAGAATCCTTGTTTTTGAGATATTGCTGCCATAAACTACTTTTGCCCTCAGAAAATTCCTAATTTCTTGAAAGTAAATAGTTTTCTACTTCCCTTTATAAAATCAGTGCCAAATTTCTTCTGGCTTTTGCGAAAGCCCATACTTTACTTCCTTTTGAATAAATGATTTATCAGATCTTTATAACATCTACTTTTCTCAGAGGTCATTTCAAAATACAGAAATCTAACCTGTACAAACAACTGCCCATTATTTCAACTTGTCCTGGTTTCAGTTAGGACAGAGTTAATTTTCCTCCTAGTAACTGATAGGGTGCTATGTTTTGGATTAGGATGAGAAGAACGCTGATAACATGCTGATGTTTTAATTGTTGTAGAGCAGTGCTTACACCAAGCCAAGGACTTTTCAGCTTCTCGCTCTGTCCTGCTAGCGAGCAGGCTAGGGATGCAGCAGGAGCTGGGAGGGGACAGACCCAGGACAGCTGACCCAAACTGGCCAAAGGGGTATTCCATACCATCTGACATCATGCTGAACAATATATAGGGGTGGTTAGCCGGGGTGGGGGGGGTGGGGGGGTGGGGCGGCTGCTCGGGGATAGACTGGGCATCGGTCAACGGGTGGTGAGCAATTACATGGTGCATCACTTATTTCATACACATTATTATTATTATTAATACTATTATTATTATTATTATTATTTTTTCCTGTCTTAATAAACTGTCTTTATCTCAACTTACAGGCTTCACTTTCCCGTTTCTCTCCCCCATCCCAGAGAGGGAGGGGGGAGGGTGAGCGAACGGCTGTGTGGTGTTTAGCTGCCAGCCGGGCTAAACCACAACACAACTGCAGAGTAACAAACATTTTAGCTTAATATTAAATTAACATCCTTTTTGGGAATGATAATTGGAAAAGGTGAACCTTTGCTGAAGCTGACTTCTTTCACCTGGTAACTTGAAAAGGTCACACAAGAAGAAGCTCTTGCCAAAATGAACATGAATTGTAGGGTTCAGTTACAGCAGAACACAGATCTCCAAAACACTGTAAAATTCATGAAACCAAGCCAAATCAACCAAACAACCAAACAAAAACAGAAACATATCAATAACATGAACAAAGTAAAAGTCAACTAAGGAATAAAAAGTCAGGAATTTTATTTTCACCTGTCCACACACTAAATATCATTGGGTCCTTCCCGGCAACCTGTGTAGCATCCAGCTTTCACTGTAGTGAGTAGAAATATTGTCAGCAAAATCAGAGTTTGAATGGCTGAGGCTTTGTTCCTCTATCTCTGATATACAGCTGAAAACAAGGTTTATAGCTATTTTGTGGAGCTTCTTGCAGGAAGTAGCTTGAAACAGCCCAGGGGAATAAACTAAACACTCCTTGTTTGCATTTTGGAGTCTCTTAGCTCTTAACATGAAAGAAAGGCTGAAGACAACATGAAAAGAGGTTGTTTGTCACTTTTCTTCCTTACTGAAAGTAGGATGGCAGAACCAAACCCCTAGAGACCCACAGCCCCCTTCTAGACACAGCTTTCTAAGATAAATTTAAGTGCTTCATCTGCACTGAAAAAATATTAAAGCTTTCTAGTTTTCCAATTTGTATCCTAGAACTAGCTCCTGTAGTCTAGTCTCAAAATGCTTCTCATTTTCTCACTCCTGAGACTCTTCTGTCATTCTTGTGCATGTTTGCTATTTCTTTTGATCACTGGTGACATTAGTTGCATACTCAGAGTGTCTTCTACAGAAGTGCACTCTCCTGAACAGTATTGATACAATTTCCAAACCTTTCAAAAGGCTTGCTTATTATTATTATTATTATTATTATTATTATTATTACTATTACTACTATTAATATTACTATTATTACTATCATTTTCCTTCTCCCTTTAGTAGTAGCCGACAGTTCCTGTTCCAAACTTGCTTATTTACAAAACTATCTAATGAAAGGATGGTTAGAAATTTGAATCAACAAAGAAATAAGCAGAATGAAAATCATGTGGAGTTTAAACCTAAGCTTGCTAATTTTGTGACATGCATTAACTGATACAGGCACATCTAAAAGTTGGGAGTTAGGTATAATGTCCCTGGATGTTCCTTCCACTTGTTGGATGCTCCTCCAGAAGGTTCACTACAGAGACTAAATCTTCTCCTAAGTTTGTCTGAGAGGATGGTGTAGCATTTTTAGACCTGTTGATGTGCTGTTTTCACCCAGGGGTTGCCAGCCTCCCCACTAGTATTTGAAAGGACTTTCCCTCTGCTGTACTGAAAGGTTGGATATTAGGAAAACAAGTTCTTAAGAAGGAGTGGTTAGGCATTGGAAAAGGTTGCCCAGGGAAGTGGTGGAGTCACTGACACTGGAGATGTTTAAGGAAAAGGTAGATGTGGTACTTACAGATGTGATTTAGTGGGCAATATCGGTGGTAGGTGGATGGTTGGACTAGATATATTAGAGGTCTTTACCAACTTTAATGATTCTGTGATTCTATGAAAGTCTGAGAGTAATGTCTCTGTGTGACATATGCCCCTGTAGCTAAGGCTGTACTCTGGTGCTTTTTGCATTTTGTAATGCCCTTTTCATTATACAATTCTGGTCACTTTGATGACAACCTTTATTTTTATGATTTCAGACATGAAATTATCTGCTAAAGTAGTGTTTGGGCAATTATATTTCCTCAGTTATACTTGCTCGTGCTGTAAGTTTCCTGCTGTAAGTTTCCTGCTCTCTGTTTTTCCTCTAAGTTGACTGTAATTAGTACTTAAACTACTGAACTACTTAGTCTTCTTTTTCTTCCTATGGTTTATATATAACACTTCAAGGGAATCCTTTGACTGAAGTTAGATGTCACTTCAAAAAGTTTCTTACACACGGTTATATCCTTATCTTCTAGAGCTTGTTTAGGTTACCGTCTACTAACATGCAGATTTTCACTGCAGATATTTTCTTCTATGGAATAGAATAGAACAGAACAAGCATTGTGCAAGAAATAAGAACTCATTTTCTAGTAATAGCCATTATACAACTCTTATAATTCCAACTTTAATCTTAGGCAGATTGTTTTTGACAATTTTGACGACAACTATGTATTTACTGCTTTGCAAACTTAATCTTTCTTCATATTTTTACAAATTGCATACAGGCAGAATTTTGGTTTTAGAAAAAGATTGATAGTGTAAAGATTTAAAATTTGAGTAGTATTCACAGGATCTGAACTTCATTAAATGCATCAGAGACTGGTCATTAATCTATTTAGAAGTGCTATTAGCATGAATCATACGCACTTCATTTACTAGTTGATTCTGTCCTGGTTAATTTCACTAGTGAATGGAGTGGCCACAAAGGTGAACAGATAGCTCCTTAGTAACAAAGCTGTCACCCCTGTTTTTCTTTTTAAGTCATCTAAGAAAAAAGAACAGAGAGGAAAAATTTTCTCAGCTGTAGTGCATATGTATGGATCAACAATGTTGACTTTTGAAATTCATAACTTGCCTATTAAATGGTTTCAAGACCTTGAACAAATTCCATAAAGCAAGGTATTAGTAGCTATTGCCAGATATGTATGGTGTTTTATAATTGAGTTTTAATAATGTTATTAATATTCACCAAGGTAAGCTGCATTGAGTATGCTTGATATTTATTAGGTATTGGAATGCCCAGCATGAACACATCAAAATGAAGTAATTATCACAAACCTTGCTAATTTAGCATCTGTACTCAAACCTTCATTTGCATTGCCTTTGAGCTATGACATTGAAGACAGATTTATTCTTACAAGATTTGAAGATCTGTGATATTATCTTTGAAAAAAAATCAGTGAGAGGGTAAGAGGCAGGCAGGAATTGATTCTCAGACTTCATAGCTGGTTCTGGATCTCCATTTTTTTAATGTATATGAGTACGCACAGGAAATTTCAGTATCTTATGCTGCATTATTTTTTTTGATTTTATAGAGAAATTGGTCCTCTAGTATGAAGCAGCTAGAACTGCAGTATTAAGGTTTCCTGATATTTTCCATTCTATGTCCCTGTAATCCACTGCCTCATTGTTCAGGCTGAAATTGTATTTACTGAATTTATTGATGGTTTCTTTCTTTCTCTCTCTTTTTCTTTCTTTCTTGCTTTCTTGTTTTCTCTTTCTCTCTCTCTCTTTCCCTCTCTTTCTCCCTTTCTCTTTCTTTCTCTTTCTTTCTCTTTCTCTTTCTTTCTCTTTGTTGCTCTCTCTCTTTCTCTCTCCTTCCTTCCTTCCTTCCTTCCTTCCTTCCTTCCTTCCTTCCTTCCTTCCTTCCTTCCTTCCTTCCCCCTTTTTTTGAAAGCTTTTAAAATTAGACCAAATTGATTTGGTGTGTGTCATTCATTCATTTATTTATTTATTTATTTTGACTCACTAACTGAAGTCCTAAAATCTGATTTGTAGAACTGATGAGTGCTTGCAACTACAATGGAAACAAACGTTAGCTATATTTTAAATACATACAGTACTATAAGTTATTGAATTATAAAAAAAAAAAATCAGACAATGTATGTCTTGATTTGGGCACTCAGAGTTTATGGGTAGCTTTGACTCTTCTTGCTGCACTTCAGCACTGAATTTTAGAGATTCTCCTCCTCATCTGATATGAATGAAACAAACATGGGATGCTTTTCTGTAGTAATGGAAATCACATTATTGTATGTAAACAACTTTAGTTGATAGAATAGGTTTTTAGTACTGAACAGTGAGTAAAGCATGGACAAAATATCAAGGAGAAAACAAGTACTGAACCAATGTTTATGTAATTGAGCACCAACTTCTTTTGAGTTAGACTCCATGATCTTTATGAATCACTTCCAGCTCAGGATATTTATATATTCAATTGGAACTGAAAAGTGTATATGCATTTGTCAATCAAGGTTGTACAGACAATTTCCATTCTAGAATTTTAATATATTTATATTTTAATATTATTATATTGTTATTATTATTATTATATCAATGTTGAACATAGAGCTTGCCATGTGCAAGCTGGCTTTGTGTGCTAAGGTTTTGACGGCAATGGGGCTGCAGGGGTGCCCTCTGTGAGCAGAGCCCAGCAGCTGCCCCATGTCAGAGAAGAGCCAGTTCCAGCTGCTCCAAAAGGGAGCTGCTGCTGGCCAGAGCCAAGCCAACAAGCGATGGATGTCATTTGTGCCTCTGGGAGAGCAGAGTTAAGGAAGGGAAAGAAGTGCTGGGCAAGACCAGCTGGGAGAGTGGGGTGAGAACCAGCCCTGCAGACCCCAAGGTCTGGGGTGGGGGTGGGTGACACACACATGTTTTTTTCCCCACATCTTGCTTAAGAGTGGGAGTGGGAGAGACGCTTGGTGTGCATCTGGCTGTCAACAAAGGTCCACCCACCACACCATGTCATGCAGTAGGATGGTTGGCTTAGAAATAGACTAGCTCTTTCTGAAAAGGTAATAAAGTACCCTCCTGAGCAGTTGTTGATAACTACAGTTGCTATTTGTTCACTTCCATTAAATGTCTTCAAGGGAAGCAATGGAGACTTATGTACTGACAGTGCTGTTAATAAGAAACTGGTAGACTCCAGTTGGCTAAATTAATCTGATATCAAAAGAGTTTTTACCCAACATAAATCAGTCGTGTCATGTTCAGATAAGTATTTAACTCTTGCCTGAGACAGCTTTTGTTTCTCTACAGCTTCTTTTTTTCCCCTATGGGAAGGCAACTAATATTTCCATTAAGTTTCTGACTCCACAGAAGTCTGTATGAGAGTGTTGAAGAAAACCTTGCCACATTCCTTTTGCAGTAAAAGAACAAGTAAGGATTGTCAGACTGAGCCTAAAGTTGATATGACATTTTATTTCTTAAGGTTTAGGATTTGAAAGCAGTGCTCAAAGTGTTTGATTTCTAAATTCAGTTTGATATTGTCACTATTTGTCTTAGTGCTTAGCATAATTTGATTTACCGTAATAATAATAAAGCCATATTTAGGGCAACCCTAATCCTGTCTGTGTGTGTGTTTGCTTTAGATATAGTACAGTTACAGAATTATTCATTAAGCATTTCCCTGTATATATGGTAGAATGGATACTATATAATTACATGAATTACACACAACACACCAAGATATCATTGAAGAATACATTTTGATATTTAAAAATATTTTTTACTTCTAATTCTGTTTTTAATCATAATAAGGTAAGAGAAATAATTTCATAAAATTTGCAATAAGATAAAATTAACAGTTATATTTATCTTGTCCTGCAAGAACTTTGAGAGTAAACACTCTTCTTTGGTTTAGACCTTAACTAATCCAGTAGCACATGAATATTCTAAGGCTTTATACATTAGTGATATGTAACATAGCACTAACATCTAAAAGCTTTACAGTACTATGGACTTAACAGCATGAAATGAGTTATTGTCTTCCTTACCTTTGTTTTTGAGGAAGACAGATGAATGATTTAACACGGACTTCCTTTTCTTCTGTTGTTTAAAGACAGTTGGCATTAGTAACATATGCTCAATGAACCAAGTTAATTGCTATTTTCACTCTTTTCACACCCATGGAGCTGGATGAAGAATGATCTTTGCCCTACTGTATTAAGTAAATCATGTTTTGCATGTGCAGATAGATAAAATATAGATATAACACACCATTACAGAGCAGATAACATGTCAGATGTTCAGTTTGTTCTTGACATACATGTACAGAATGAAACATAAAAGGAAATCCTGCTGAGTGATATTACTGCACATACAGTTTATGGTGCAGCAAAGCTGCTTATAGCAAATAATTTGCAAATCAAAGACAAATACTGTTGCATTTCCAAACCAACTATTAATAGCTGTAAATGGCAACACTGAACTTGTTCTTGTTACTCTGATTATTGTACATGTTTATTGTGATAGTGCCTAGAGAACTTGGTCATGTTTCCTTTTGTTGTGTACATCAGAAGTATAGTTTTTTTCTCTTCCTGAGAGCTTATAATCAGAGAAGCAACAAGAGAGGGCAAGAAGTGGACAGCTGGGAAACGCACTGTAATAGCAAGTCCACTATGATTAGGGTAATAAGCAGCTGCCACACTGCAAATGTGGCAAGGAACCTATTATCTTTCTCTCAAAGTCTTTAGCTAAATATATGGATATATTTTTAATGATAACATTACTTTTTATGCAATTATAAATTAAAAATAATAAGCTCTGGAGTGTCTGGAAATATGCTTGCATGGGGTGAAGGGGGAAAGGGGAAGCAAAGAAAGAACATAGGTTACTCTGTGAAAAGTTTCATATCTGCATCCTCTTCCCTCATTAAGGATAAATTTTAAATGACTCATAAAGGACTAACTGGGAGAGGACACATGCAGGCTGTGTGTTAACACATATTTCAGTGTTTCCACTAGGTGTCATTTTTAAAAATTATTCTGCAGACAATGCAACTAAAATGTGTGGTTCATGTGTGGACGAGTCACCTATGCACTGTGAGTTTTACCTGTGGCAAACACAGGAATGACAACACAGAAGTAGCTTGGTGAATGGTTTGGCGAGTAGAAGAGGTGGGTTTTGGAGCAGCCCATGAACAGCAGAAGCATAGAGCAACACAGAGCAGACGGTCCTTTTGTGTGTGGGTGTTTATTTCATGGTTCCTTCTGCTCCTTAAGTCCTATTTGTAATTGCAGTAAAGTTTGAGGTTTTACCTTTCAGATGATGCTTATGGGATCTGGTATCTTTCTGTATGTGAAGTCTCCTATTCAGTACAATTTTGCTAATGTTAGCAAAATGTCATATAGGAAATGTCATACTTCTTTCCCTAAACACTATACAGAAGCCACTATTTTAGAAAACACAGGAGGTGTGTCCAAAACTGAACATTTCTTTCTGGCAGAAGAGTATGTGAAACAGAATGTTCAGCTTTTGTCTTTCATCATATAAGGCATTTCTGGGAAAGTGGCTGGAAACATCTGTTTCAGGAAGCAGAGATGAGATATATCACTGTCCTGAGAAGGTGTCCCTCTGCCTGTCTGTTAGTTCTCTTTGAAGATTTTGACAGCTTAATATATTTTTAATCCTATTTATTTATTTTAAGGTTTTTCTTCCCAGGTAAGGAAGCCTGCTTATTACAGGGTTGCCAGCTGCAATGCAGTATTTGGGCATTTGACAGTCTTGAAGCTTCAGTATAACCATGTGAGGCAGCAAACTGACTGCAGATGGGGAAACAGGGACAGAGAAAGTAATGAAAGTACCCAGAACTCCTCTGCTTGTCCTTGGATTATTTCTGCTTTCTCTCTTACATCTAAGAGGCATGGTGTTCAGGGCAAAGGGAAATTGAGAGAAAAATCACCAAAGATCATTTCTGCTTGGGGTAAGAGTAAGGATGTCTGAGTCTGGAGCTCAGGAAAACCCCTGATGTCAATGCTGGAGTGAAAGATTAGTTTGAAGGCAAATTCCTCTTTTCATGCTTCTCAATGATATTTCTGTGTGGAAAAACAAACAAACAAAAAAAGCTGTGCTTGATTTCTGTCAGATCACAGTGAGGTGGTCATATGTATGGCAGCTTGCATTATTCTGATAAAAAACACACTGGATGTATAATAATATTTTGCTCCAGGAGCAAGACAATTAACAAATGTACAGCCCTCTGCAGGTATTAGTTTTGTAAGATGATCTTACTTGTCCCTTGGAAGACTAAAGAATTCCAAAGAATATGTGAACCCTGGCATATTGGAAAATATTTGGTACAAATGTCTGTACTTTTTTAGTGGCAAAAAGTACACTGCTTGCATTGCTAAAAAAATGACCTGGGTCCTGACTCAAATAGTTTACTACATACTAGGAAATTAGATGTAAAGAGAAGAATATTTATGTCTTAATGGAGAAGGTTACAGATCCTTTTTTTTGTATCTTTCTGTTAAAACACCTGGTGCTAGATGTTTTCTCTGGCCTGACAAGCTATAAGCTTTTCCAAGAAAAGAGGAAAATAAAAGGACATGAGGTAAAAAAAATATGAAAAGACTCCTAAGATATCAATGGTCAGCATTTAGCATTCAAGTAATTTTCTCTTTGTTTGTTTGTTTGTTTGTTTTTCCTTATTCTTAGAAAAAGTCATAACATTAAGTATACCAGAGTGATTATAGTAAAATTCATAAAATAATTCATTTTTCATGGGTCTCAAGGTAATTTGCAAACATTGGGTGCAATCTCCAGGAAGGATATAAAAGACTTGTGTAAAGAGAGGAGACTAGAATCAGCACTTTTGTGTGTGTGTGTGTGTTTAATGTTATTTCAATGAGAGAAGCAGAATACCAGGATTTGTAAAGTAGATGTTACTTCCTAAATTTCATAAGGGAGAAAAGAACTTTTAAAAACTTATGCAGCTCAACTATAATTTATGTCTCTGAGTGCAATGAGGCCTTACACACCAGCTTTTCATGTAATTATTTGTTTTACCTTATTCTCTCCTTTTTATAATAGCCTCCTTTTTGATCTCAGTGCAGCTACTCCTCCCTGAGTGGGAAACCATAACGCATCTCTATATCATACAGAGTTTGGAGGACTTATGCATTTTTCCTGCAAAAGTTAAATAAAGTGCAAAACTCTCAGCTCATCAATCCTTTAGCAAGCTGTCCAAGGTGACATTTCATTAGCACATTTTGTCAGTGGATAAATTGTACCGCATGCTCTGAAGAGAAGGTGGAAAACATCCAGTCCTTTTTCATTAGATCCATCTGAAACTGAGCCACTGGAGATTACATACAAAAAGCACATGAGACAGAAAGAGCACTATTCTGTCTGTAAACTGCATTAATCATTCATTCCCTTCTGAGTGCTTTAAGTCACTGCCCTGTCTCTGGCTAGGTCCAAAACTGGCTATTTAATTTTGAGCTGTATGACAGATACATTTCAAGGAAAATCACAGACATAATGACTCCTGCCAGGCTTGATAAAGTCCTCATTCATCAATTAAGAAGTTTCCAATAAGGCAAGAAGGATAGAGCAAGATGAGGGTGATCATATGATCACATGGTAATGTGTGCAGGGGTGGAGTTGGCAGTTTTTTCTTTCTCCCACACATGTACATGCACATGCACGTATTTCCCAAAACACACACAACAATGTTCCTATAGTTGATTCTGGGAACAGAAATAATTAGGGAGCTTAGATTCACTAGTATGAACTAATTACCTAAGGGACTGGTACTGCTTTGCTGCTCCACTGACAGTAAGTGTCAAAAGGCTGACTCCACCTGAAGAGTCACCGACTTACTGAAGTGTCAAAATGATTTTCTTTTAGTGATTTTTTTTTCCTGGATAGGCTGAAAATGAGTGTGCAAATAAAAATTATTTATGTACAGAAATACTAGAGTGGAAAAATCAAATGCATTGCTGGAAAATACCCTACATAAAAAAGTGAAGCTCCTATAATAAAGATGAGACACAATGCAACACATTAATGACCAATTTAAATTAGTGATATACCAATTAAAGGGGCACTGTCAAGTTAAAATCGTGGGTCTGATATGGTGTTCAGTCAGCAGCTGTATTAGATGTTCAAGGGTCATTCTGCAGTTCAAGGTTTACCGACATACAAAGTTACAGAATCACAGAATCATCTAGGTTGGAAGAGACCTCCAAGATCACCTAGTCCAACCTCTGACCCAACACCAACAAGCCCTCCACTACACCATATCACTAAGCTCTAAATCTAAACATCTTTTAAAGACCTCCAGGGATGGTGACTCAACCACTTCCCTGGGCAGCCTACTCCAATGCCTAACAACCCTTGCAGTAAAGAAGTTCTTCCTAATATCCAACCTAAACCTCCCTTGGCGCAACTTTAGCCCATTCCCCCTCGTCCTGTCACCAGGCATGTGGGAGAATAGACCAACCCCTACCTCACTACAGCCTCCTTTAAGGTACCTGTAGAGTGCAATAAGGTCACCCCTGAGCCTCCTCTTCTCCAGACTAACAACCCCAACTCCCTCAGCTGCTCCTTGTAAGACTTGTTCTCCAGACCCCTCACCAGCTTCATTGCCCTTCTCTGGACTCACTTGAGCACCTCGATGTCCTTTTTGTAGCGAGGGGCCCAAAACTGAACACAGTAGTTGTCCTTGCTTAGAAGTTCCTGATAATTTTTTTTTCTGATGAACTTTATCTGCAGATGTTCTAGCCTACAGTAAGTAAGCCATATACTTCTGCAAGCTGGCATGTAAATGAGCCATTACAGAAATTCTTGGAAATTCCTCGATTAGGTAGAGGGAACAAAGATATTGCCAGAAGCTCTGCCACCATTTAAAAAAAGGTCATACATTTCCCCATTTTACTCATCTCCTTTGGATGATATTGGGAGGAGCTGATCCATAATTTATTTTTTTCTGTTGTCCTGCTTACACCCCTCTTCATTTGACTTTCTCCCTTCTTGTTTTGATAACAGCTGTTATAAGCTGTCCATCTCTATCACTTCCACCATTAAGGGTGTAGTTCCTTTTGTTCCCTAAGAGGAAAGATACGATATTCACAGAAGTCAGACATATTTTTGTTTTCAGTGGCTTGCTTCTAGTAAAGCATTCTTGTTTAAGTTATTTAAAAGGGATGTTTTGGATCCCACCGGACCACAGGGAAGCATGAAATAATGCAATCTGTGCTAAATTAAGAATATATTCCTTCTTGGACACTTGGAGAACTGGTCTTTTAGCTGGGTCTCGTTCCACATCCAGCGAAGGATTTCCTGATGTTTGGAGGAAATGAAGACAGCTCCTCATATTGTTGTCTTCTCCTTGTGTTTAGAGAGCGATAAGAGACGAGTCATAAGCTGGAATTGTCGTCGCTTCTGGGGTCAAGTGAAGAGTAAGCGAGCACAGAAATAGTCAAAAGTCATCTTTACCCACTTTTCTTTCACCTTTTAGCTCAAGAAACCCAGTAATAGGTATTTTTTATATATTCATATATAATTATATATATGATAAATATATAAAAATATATTTATATATTAAATATATGACTTGTGTTCTTCAATATTTTATTTAGGTGAACATTAGTGAAGTCATTTGCTTTAATTTACAATTAGTTTAACCTTTACTTTCCTGATGTACATACATTACCATGTTGTTTACAAGATTTGTTGTCTGAAAGGAACTGTCTGAATTTCAAAATGCTATTTTAAATCAAGCTTTGAAAGAAGAATTTCAAAATTCTTCTCTCCATTCTTCCCATCTCCTTCTAAGTATTTTTAAGATTCTTCTAACATAATGCAATGCTTTAAAAAAATATATTTTTTCGTCTCATAGATCTTTGCTATACATATGACTGAACAAAAGTCAATCTGGCAGTTAAAATTTCTTTTTTGAGTTCTCAGAAGTAACAAAATAGAAGTATGACATTGTTTAAGTTGGCAGAATTAGCAGACTTTGTTCAACTGCTCATCAGTAATTGACTGTTCTGTTGCTAATGTCTGTACTCTGTGTGGCAAGACCTTTTAATTTTCTATAGCTACATTAGGCAGCACCCTCCTTCTCATTAAAGTTTGGCCGTTAGAAAAACTCAAGCCTTTCTTTGCAGAGAAATTTTCACAGAGTAAACTTCATCTTTATTTTATGTATTAATTTCAATAACATATGAAACAGCAAATATTAACCAGCATTTCTGTTAACGTCAGTTCACCTTCTCCATGTCATTTGACAATGACACACACATTTTTGACAACATATCTCATTGTTTTATAACTTCAGCTTCTGTAAATATTCAAGAAAAATAAATTCACAAAAACAGCTATGAAGATATGAATGCATTCCTTAGATACCCATTCATTAGCCAGATTTTTTTTTTCCTAATCATCTGGACGAGAAAATAGTAGTCATGTTGTAAAAGACTTCCACCAAGAGACACATTTTTATTCAGATTTTTTTTTTCAGTTGAAGGCAGTAGACACCTGACACTTCTGGGAGCAAGATTAAACTGATTGTATTGAATAATCCTATCTTTTTCTATGATTTCTGGATTGAATAATCCTATTTTTTTTCTATGATTTTTACTTTTTTTTACAGTTACACGTGCTGAATTTTTACTAAAATTGCAGATTTTTTGTTAACTTACAGATGATGTTTTAGGCAGCTTGTTGCAACATTAGGGAGACCTTGGCTTTCATGGTGTAGTCAGTGGGAAGCCTTCCTCATTTTTATAGACATCCAGCTGTACTCTCCTAAAATGCATTATATCTGAAAGTCTTATGCACTGAAGAAATATAAAAGAAGGACAGCTGGTGCAAATATATGTCTTGTTGGTATAAGAAAGTCAGGCAATATTTATGGAATAAACGATCACTGTCTAGCAACAGTTCTGTAGGTGATTTTCAAGAAAATTACTTTAGAAGCATAAGATGTTATTTTGGAGGGTGTTTATTAATTTGGGCTGAAAAATCTAACGTCTCTTTCAAAATTTAGCCCAGGAATTCAGTCATTATCTTTAGAGGCCTGAGGAGGAAATGTGAACAGATGAAATGTGCTATGGGATGTTCCCAAATTCCAGAGAGCTTGAAGGAATACAAATATTGTCACCTTTCTTTTCCCTATACTTACTTTTTTTTTTTTTTATTATTTTTTTGATAGAACATTCTCCTAGGCACTTCTCTTCAGAGGAATTCACTGATGTAATAAACCTTTCTCCTACTTAGAGATTTATCATAGAACCATAAAAACATAGAATGGTTTGGATTGGAAAGGACCTTAAAGATCATGTAGCTCCAACCCCCCTGCCATGGGCAGGGACACCTCCCACCAGACCAGGTTGCTCAAAGCCCCATCCAGCCTGGTCTTGAGCACTTCCAGGGATGAGGCATCCACAGCTTCTCTGGGCAACCTGTTCCAGTGCCTCACCATCCTGTGAGTAAAGACTTCCCTCCTTATATCAAATGTAAACCTACCCTCTTTTAATTTTACACTGTTACTCCTTTCCTAGCACTCCACTCCCTGTCAGGAGTCTCCCCCCAGCTTTCCTGTAGGCCCCCTTTAGGTACTGGAAGGCTGCTGTAAGGTCTCTCTAGAGCCTTCTCTTCTCCAGTCTGAACAACACCAACTCCCTCATCCTGTCTTCACAGGAGACCTGCTCCAGCCCTTTGATCGGCTTTGTGGCCCTCCTCTGGACTTGTTTGAATAATACGTCTATGACCTTCTTGTGACTGAGGCCCCAAAGATGAATGCAGTGCTCCAGGCAGAGTTTCAGAAGAGCCTGTATTTGTGCTTGAGATTTGCCCCCGCCCAGATACAGGATGTTGCACTTGGCCTTGTTGAACTC